>NC_052481.1:6373382-6438129 GCF_009730915.1 Dioscorea cayenensis subsp. rotundata | reverse complement strand
AGTTACGTATTGCTGATTGAAACCCAATAAATAGGACACATTCCAAAAAAAACATAGAATTAGTGTTTTGATTGAAAAATTGGAGACATTGCGAAAAGAAAACAAAGGCTTGGGGTTTTAATTCAAAAATAAGAGACCTTCCAAAAAGAAAATATATGATTAGGGTTTTTACTCAAAAATAATAGACCTTTCTAAACTAAAACATATGATGAGGGTTTTGATTCAAAAATAGCATACATTGCCAAAACAAAAGATAAGAATATGGTTTTAATTAAAAAAATGACACATTCTGAAAAGAAAACATAGGACTTGAGTTTTGATTCAAAATAGAATTTGGGTTTTGTTTCAAAAATAGCATACATTCCAAAAAGAAAAAAATTTATTGGGTTTTTTATTGAAAATAGGGAGACATATATTTGCTGACACTAGGATTAGATTTACAGATTCAAATGTCTCAAAGCGTTACTGAAAGAGAAACACTAGTAAGTATTGTTTTAATTGAAAAATAGGAGACATTACTATAAGAAAATAGGATTATGGTTTTTAATAAAAAAATATTAGACATTACTATAAGAAAAATAAGATTAAGGTTTTGAATAAAAAATAGGAGACCATAGAATAAGCAAACATAGGATTAGGCTTTTTATTTAAAAATAATGGGCAGACATTCCCAAAACAAAAAAATAGGATCAGTGTTCTAATTCAAAAATAGACGACATCACGTAAAGAAAATATAGTATTACTGTTTTATTCAAAAATACCAGACATTATCAAAAGAAAAACATAAGTTTACGGTTTTTATTAAAAAATAGGAGGCATTCCAAAAAATACTTAGGATTCGGGTTTTGATTAAAAAATGAGACATTATAAAAAAAAACATATGATTATTGTTTCTCTTAAAAAATAGCAGACATTCCCAAAAGAAAGCATAAGATTAGGGTTTTGATTCAAAAATAGGAGGCATTTCAAAATGAAAACATACAATTACCATTTTTATTCAAAAATAGTAGGCATTACAAAAATAAAAAAATAGGATTAGGGTTTTGATTAAAAATTAGCAAAGATTACCGAAATAAAAGATAGGATTAGAATTTTCATTCAAAAAAATAAGACATTCCGAAATGAAAACAAAAGATTAGGATTTTGATTCAAAACTGAAAAATAGGACACATTCCGAAATCAAAACAATAGGATTAGGGTTTAAATTCAAAAATGGCGGACATTCTGAAATGAAAAAATGATTAGGTTTTTTATTGAAAAATAGGAGATATTCCGAAAAGAAAAACATGGGTTAGGGTTTTGATTCAAAACTAATAAATAGCAGACATTAAGAAAAGAAAATATAGGATTTTGTTCTTAATTCAAAGATAGGAGACATTCTGAAAAAGAAACATAGGATCAGGGTTTTGATTCAAATATAATTGGCATTCCGAAAAGAAAACATAGTATTAGGGTTATGAATGAAAAATATTTGACATTACTATAAAAGAACATAGGATTATTGTTTGAATAAAAAAAATAAGAGACATTACTATAAGAAAACAAAGGATTAGGGTTATGATTCAAAAATAGTAGACAATCCAAAAAGAAATAATATGATTAGGGTTTTGATTGAAAAATATAAGACATTTCGAAAAGACACATAGGTTTAGAGTTTTGATTGAAAAATAGGTGATATCACTATAAGAAAACATAGGATCGAGATTTTGATTAAAAATTAGCAGAGATTCTGACAACAAAAGATAGGATTAGGGTATTGATTAAAAAAAAGAGACATTCTGGAAAAAAAAATCAAAGGATTAAGGTTTTGATTAAAAAAAAAATCAAAGGATTAAGGTTTTTATTTGAAAATGTCATAATCCTATGTTTTGTTTTTGGAATGTCGGCTATTTTTGAATCAAGATGCTAATACTATGTGTTCTTTTGCAGTGTCTGCTATTTTTGAATCAAAACAAAAATCATGTGTTTTCTTGTGGGAATGTCTCATATTTTTTAATCAAAACTCTAATTCTATTTTTTTACTTTTGGAATGGCTCCTATCTTTCAATCAAAACCAGAGTCCCATGTTTTTTTTTCTTTTAGAATGTCTCCTATTTTTCAATTAAAAACTTAATCCTTTCTTTTCTTATCAGAATGCCTGCTTTTTTTGAATAAAAACTCTAATCCTATATTTTCTTAAAGTAATGTCTCATATTTTTTAATCAAAACCGTAATCCTATGTTTTTCTTTCGGATTGTCTCCTATTTTTGAATCAAAACCTTAATCCTTTCATCTTTTTTTTTGGAATGTCTACTATTTCTAAATCAAAACCCTAATCCTATGTTTTCCTATAGTGATGTCTCCTATTTTTCAATCAAAAACCTAATCCCATGTTTTTTCTTTTGAAAATGTCTCATATTTTTCAATCAAAACTCTAATCCTATGTTTTCTTTTTAAAATATTTATTATTTTTAAATCAAAACCCTAATACTTAGAGTAATGTCTCCTATTTTTCATTCAAAACCATAATACTATATTTTCTTATAGTAATGTCTCATATTTTTCATTGAAAACCCAAATCGTATTTTTTTTTTTTTTTAAAATATCTCATATTTTTCAATCTTTTCTTTACTTTTTAGAATGACCGCTATTTTTGTATCAAAACTCTACTTCTATGTTTCATATAGTAATGTCTCCTATTTTTAAATCAAAACCCTAATCCTATGTTTTCTATTTTAAATATCTCATATTTTTCACTCAAAACCTTAATCCTATGTTATTTTTTCGGAATGTCTACTATTTTTCAATCAAAACCTTAATATTGTGTTTTCTTATAATAATGTCTTCTATCTTTCAATCAAAACCCAAATCCTATGTTTTCCTTTCGAAATGTCTCACATTCTTCAATCAAAATCTTAATCTTATGTTTTATTTTGAGAATGTCTACTATTTTTGAATAAATATACTAATCATATATTTTCTTTTCAGAATGCCTCCTATTTTTTAATTAAAACCCTAATATTAAGTTTTTTTTTTATGTCCAGTTTTTTTAATCAAATCATTAATTGTATGTTTTCTTTTGGAAATGTCCCCTACTTTTTTGTTCTTAATCAAAACCCTAATTGTATGTTTTCTTATAGAACTATCTCATATTTTTCAATCAAAACCATAATCCTATATTTTCTTTTCGTGATTTCTCATATTTTTCAATCAAAACTCTAATCCAAAGTTTTCTTTTCGTAAAGCCTCTCCTAATATTGAATAAAAATCATAATCCTATGTTATATTTTAGGAATGCCTCCTATTTTTTAATCAAACCCCTAATCTTATGATTTCTTTTGGGAATCTCTGGTATTTTTGAATCAAAACAATAACCGTCTATTTTATTTTTGTAATGTCTCATGTTTTTTTAAATCAAAACCCTAATCCTAAGTTTTTTTTTTGGAATTTATAGTATTTTTTAATCAAAACTGTAATCTTATATTTTCTTTTTCAGATTGTCTACTATTTTTTAATCAGCACAATAATCCCAAGTTTTCTTTTAGTAATGTCTCGTATTTTTCATCAAAACCCTAATCCTATATTTTGTTTTTGATATGTCTCCTATTTTTTAACTAAAACCCTAATACTTTGTTATTTTATGGAATGTCACCTAATTTGGTTTTCAATATAAAACCTAATCATATTATTTCTTCATGGAATGCCACCAATTTTTGAATGAAAATACTAATTTTATGTTTTCATTCTGGAAAGTCTACAATTTTTTAATAAAAGCAATAATCGTATGTTTTCTTCTCGAAACATCACATATTTTTTTATTCAAAACCCAAATCCAAAGTTTTTTTTGGAATGCCTCCGAATTTTTAATCAAAATCATAATCTTATGTTTTCTTTTGGAATGCCTACTATTTTTTAATCAAAACCCAAATCCTATGTATTCTTATAGTGATGTCTCCTATTTTTCAATTAAAACCATAATCCTATATTTTCTTTTCTCAATGTCTACTTAACCTGTGTTTTCTTATAGTAATGGCTCATATTTTTTAATCAGAAAACTAATCCTATGTTTCTTTTCATAATGGCTCATATTTTTAAATGAAAAACTTAATCCTTTCTTTTGTTTTGGAATGTCTGCTATTTTGATTCAAAAACCTAATACTATATTTTATTTTGGAAATGTCTGCTATTTTTTAATCAAAAATCTAATCTTATGTTTCATTTGTAAGTATCCCTTATTCTTCAATTTTTAATAAAAATTTTAATCTTATATTTTATTTTCAGAATGTCTCATATTTTTCATTCAAAAACCTAATCCTATATTTTTGTTTTGTGGAATGCCTCTTATTTTTAATTCAAAAACGTATCCCATGTTTTCTTGTTATAGTAATGTCTACAATTTTTCAATCAAAACCCTAATCTTATATTATTCTTTTGGGAATGTCTATTGTTTTTAAATCAAAACAATAATCCTATGTTTTCTATCCATAATGTCTCATATTTTATTAAATCAAAATCCTAATCTTATATTTTCTTTTTGGAATGGTCCTATTTTTGAATGAAATCCTAATCCTATGTTTTCTTTTGGGATTATCTTCTAGAATCAAAACCCTAATCCTATGTTTTCCTATAGTAATATCTCCTCTTTTTTAATTAAAACTGTAATCCTATGTTTTCTTATGTTAATATCTACTAATCCTTTGTTTACTTATAGTAATGTCTCCTATTTTTCAATCAAAACAATAATCCTTTGTTTTCATTTCAGAATGGCTACTATTTTTAAATAAAACCTAATCTTTTCTTTTCTTTTCAGAATGTCTGCTAATTTTGAATCAAAGGACTGATCATATGTTTTCTTTTGGAAATGTCTGTTATTTTTTAATCAAAACTCTAATCCTATGTTTTCTTATAAGAATGTCTCATATTATTCAATCAAAACACTAACCTACATTTTCTTTTCAAAATGTCTCCTATTTATCATTCAAAACCTTAATCCTATATTTTCTCTTCAGAATGTATCCTACTTTTCAGTTTTGAATTTAAATTTAATCCTTTGTTTTCTTTTCGAAATGTGTTATTTTTTTAATAAAAACCCTAATCCTATCTTCTGTTTTGGGAATCTTTGCCCATATTTTCTTCTCATAATTCATTATATTTTTGAATAAAACTCCTAATCTTAAGTCTTCTTTTTGGACTGTCATCTATCTTTCAATCAAAACCTTAATTCTATATTTTCTTTTAGACGTTACTTATATTTTTCAACCAAAACCATAATCCTATTTTTCTTTTCAAAATGTCTATGATTTTTTAATCAAAACCATAATCCTATGTTTCCTTTTGGAATAGCTCCTATTTTTTAATCAGAAACCTATTCCTTTTTCTTCCTTTCGGAATGTCTGCTATTTTTAAATCAAAACTCTAATCCTATGTTTTCTTTTTAGAATATCTTAATCTTTCAATCAAAACTCTAATCCTTTTTTTTCTTTTGGAAATCTCCTCTATTTTTTTGTTTTTAATATAAACCTTAATCCTATGTTTTCTTACAGTAATGTGTGATATTTTTCAATCAAAACCCTAATCCTATGTTTTCTTTTCGAAATGTCTACTATGTTTGAATATAAACCTAATCCTATGTTTTCTTTTAGTTATGTGTCCTATTTTTCAGTTATGTATCAAAATCATAATCCTATGTTTTCTTTTCGGAATGCCTACTGTATTTGAATCAAATGCCTAATCTTATGTTTCCTTATTCAAATGTCACCTAACTTTCAATTAAAACTCAAATCTTATGTTTTCTTTTCGTAGTGCCACCTATCTATCAGTTTCGGATCAAAACCCTAACCTATGTTTTCTTTTCGTAATCTCTCATATTTTTCAATCAAAATAGTAATCCTTTCTTTACTTTTTGGAATGTCAGCTATTTCTTAATCTAAACACTAATACTATGTTTACTTTTTTGAAATGTCTAATATTTTTTAATTAAAACCCTAATCCTTTGTTTTCTTATATTAATGTCTCCTATTTTTCATTCAAAACCCTAATGCTATGTTTTCTTTTCAGAATGTGTCCTATTTTTAAGTTTTAAATCAAAAACCTAATCCTATCATTTGTTTTGGGAATCTCTGTTAATTTTTAATTAAAACACTAATCTTATATTTTCTTTTCATAATGCCTCTTAGTTTTGAATAAAAATCCTAATTGTATGTTTTCCTTTTGGAATGCTTCCTATTTTTTAATCGAAACCCTAATCTTATGTTTTCCTTTGGGAATATGATGTGTTCTCCGCAAGTGTATGGGTCGCACACAAGTAGTAAAGTGGCACTCCGTGAGGGGTAGGGTTGTCAAACCACATAGACTGGACTAAAAATACTCACTTGCCACTAATCTGTAGTTAGAATGAATTGATGATTGGATTAATGCAGAAGAATAGAAAAATAGAAGAGGTAAGAAAAGGAACAGGTGAAGACAATAGGAAAATTGGGTTGAGTTTCAACAACAAGAGAACAATGCCCCAGGATGTTTCTTATGCACTAAGTGATGCTCACTCGCTCTCATGACTTACCAGGTACATTCTTGGGTTCTAGTGTGTGCTTAAGAGCAATGTTGCAACGATGGCTCTCAACTACGTCATGTTTTGCAGAGATAACTATGGGTTCAATGTTCACCAAGTTTTGCCATTACCTAGGGCAATGATAACTATGACAATCCGCCATCGAGTTTTACCTAAGCAACTACGTAGATCAAGGATATCAAGTTTTGCAAACACAAGGTTAAACATAAGAAACCAAAATAACTCCTTAAATCAAGAAGAAAGAAAGTGTTCAAGCATACAAAGTGACATAGTTCCCACTCCAGGGCACCGTGGGCGGCTAGCCCCTCATGGGTGGGTACAACAAGAAAGAGATGACACTAAATCTAAAGAAAGAAGACATGACTCCCTTCTCTTCATGATTTGCCTCTAATGTCGAGCTTCGTCTGCTAGCACCACTTCCCTTGTTGCCCTAGAAGGTGTGGATAAGCTTGATCTTCGCTCTCATCAAAGTCCTCCTGGTGGAGAAGAAGATCCACGAACAAAGATGGAAACAAAACCCTTGAACTAGAGTTAAAAAAGCTGATTTCAGGCTCGACACAGTAGGCGCACGAGCGTGTCCGGACCATGTTGTATTGGGGAAAAATTTGAGTGAAATGACAGAGGCTTGCTCGGAATATTCAGTAGAAGGGACACAGTCGTGTCCCGACCGTGCATTGGTGTGACACGATCGTGTCAGGAGCACCCAGAGCGTGTCACCGTTTCTTGAATAAACTTGCTTTTGGCCTGGGTTTTTTAGTGGCACAGACACAATCGTGTCTAGACCGTGTCAAGCTTGAGAACACCCTTTTACATGGATTTCTCTGTGAACCGCACGCTAGGCTGAGGTATTCAGTGGAAAAGACACAAGCTTGTCTCACCCGTGTCCATCTTGATCACTTAGCACCCAAAAGGTATTCTGTTTGTTTTCTTCCCCATCTCACTCCAAATCGTGTTGAGCCCCCTATTCTTGTACAAGTAACAAAAATACCCTAAATAGTACCGCACATGCACAATAGTAAGCTTGAGAACAAGTATAGTGAAGGATTTAGGGTATGAAAACATGTATATAACATGCACTCATCAAATATTCCCACACTTGAGTTGTTGCTTGTCCTCAAACAACCACTTGATACTTTACAACGAAGAAGATAAGTGCAATGCTTCCAATCTTAGGACAAAGGTGGTGAAAGTTTTAAACTATTGGGAAACACGGGAGTTAGTAAAAACATGAATGCACAAGAAAAACTATACTCTTACTGCCAAAACGTAGTGCGTGTGTGATTGAAAACCTTAACTTATGTTCCCCATAGTCACAGAAATTAAAAATGAAAACAAGTTCAATGGGTAGTAACTTCAAACACCCTAGAGGTAGCCTTTTCCCGTGTTAGATCATCAAATGTACATTTGTGATGCCCAAAATTCGACTACTCAAGAGTGGCTTTTACTCATCTAAGGTGATAGCACTTTTTACTAACTTTTCACAAAACAAAACTTTACAAGATAATTGGTTGGGAATTCCTAAAGAGGAATCCGACTTTCCAAATTTTGTTTTTAAAACAAGACATGTTGAACATAAATAGGGTCAGGTGAAAAGGATTATAGGTTAAGGAAGTAAAAGTAAGTCATAACTGCAATAAAATGATTACAACACACACTTGTCCCCCTTAAGTTTAAAAATCACCCAATAACCAATCATAGATCATCATAAGCAAAGCACTCATCTAATACAAGCATATAACCCTCCCCCCACACTTGAAATTACACTGTTCTTAATGTAAATAAATGATACAGTGGAGTGAGGGAAAAAAATAAGGGGAGAGGGTTAAGCGACTGCCTTGAATGTAGAGAAAAGTGGTGTCGCACACATGTGCTATACAACCAAGTTCAAACACAGAGAGTGATGGTGCTGCTCTCACGTGCTGCTAATTCCAAGCAACAACACAATTTCTGAGATACAAAGTGACACAAGGGAAGCATACATAAGTAGCAGAACGAAAATGTAATAAATATAGAAGTAAACAAACCAAAATGTCAGTGTAGAAGGAGACTCCCCTTGCTGATTGAACTACAAAGCATAGATAGGAAAGAAAACAAACACAAAGAACAAAAAGAAAACAAGGATCATTGGGATCAAAAGGCAGCACTCTCAGAGTTAGAACCGTCATCAGAGGGGGTGGCAGTGGTGTCTGAATCCCCCAAATCTGCAATATCAACGGCAACATGTCGAGTAGCTCGCATAAGGGAGGTAGGCTCTGGAGATAACTGCACCCCCAAGTGCTCGCTAATGCGTACTACGCTCCGTTGTAGCCATCGAAACTCAGCGGATGAACAGAAGATCAGCTTGAGAGCGTGAGGGTGCGATCGTGATCACGGACAAGAAGATGCGTCCTATGATGGAGGGGCTGGGGTATTAGTGTCGGCGGCAGGTGGATCACCGATCGATGTGACTTGATACTTAGTTCCTCGGATGGTCTAAACCCTGTGAACAATCCTCATTGAACGCAGGGTCTCGAGGAACATAGGAGCTACGTCTCCTACCACTCGCATCCTGTCAGTCCCCTAAAGAGCGCCCAGACGGTGGACTAACTGAGTAATGTATAGACCAATGAGGATGGTGCCGATAGGAGGAGATGTCCCCTGATGTGAAATAGATACGGTGACTTCATACCCTAAATGCATGTGGAAACTGTCGACTATGCTCAACAGGAAGTCAAAATCTCTCAAGCTGACGACACTAGTACTATCACCGCGACCAGTCAAAGTTTGATTAAGCAGGAAATAGATGTAGAACAGGGCTGGGGATCGGAGTGCAGCAGCCTTGGTCCGACGGGGATCAAAAGTGGGAGATGAGCTCAACCGTCGCCAGGCATCGCTAAGTGGCTCCACTACCGGTCTAGAAGTAAGTAAGGCATTGTAGGCAGGGGTGCGGGTAAACTTGGCATTAAGTCCAAATAGATGGAGAACTTAGTGAGGCTCATAAGATGCAACACACCAAAAACCTGGAACAAAATTTAGTCTGTGCAGTGAAATGCGATAGTGCCTCACGATAACTCAAATATGGATAACACCTCACGCACCATCTGCTTATAGGTGTTGTCAGTGATATGAAACAGCTGACGCCATGCCCCAGTACTTAATAACTACCGTACTTCAGCCTCCAATCCTATCTCACTAGAGCATCCCAATCTATCTCTCTCGATTCACCAAAGCATCATCGAGAGAGACGGGCGTATCGCTCAATGTGAGGCTGAGTGTGGAAAGTGGGTCTGTAGTCTGCTCCGGAGAATGAGGCATCAGTTTTTAGCCTCTTAGAAGGCCCTGTTGCGATATTCTTCCTCGGTATTGTCTGCATGGAACAAATGAAGCAAATTGGTACAAAAACATGGAAAATCAGGCAGGACACGATCGTGCTAGGAGCATAGTGACCGTGTACTTGTGATAGTAGGATTACGCAAGAGAAAGTGCCTAGTGGTGACACGATCGTGTCAGATTGAATAACACGATCATGTCAGTGTTGTTCATCATCCCAAAGAGAACTATGACGCACCACCGCCTAAGATTCAAACAATAAAGCATATCGAAAGTATAATACAACTCATGAATAAACTCTAGAGAGCATAAATTACAGACCACATCCATGGAAGCTTGAAATGCTCAAAAGAAAACGATAATTTCTTACTGGATTCGGAAGGAAGATGAAGCAAAATAGAAGAAATCGCTGAGCAAACTTTTGCGATGGCAACTAACAAATGAACCGCTCTTTATAGCCCTAATGATGAGAGCGAGAGTCGAACGTTATGGGAGAGAAAGGGTGAGGTGAAAGGTTGTAGCCGTCGGCGTTAGGTTTTAAAAAGAAACGGCGGAACCCAAGCGGTCACGCCCACACACGTACGTGATACGTGTGTGTCCGATCATGGGGATTAGAGCAAGGAGAACCATGACAACATGATCGTGTTACCAAGTGTGTTAACCCCACTGAAAATCTCAGAAATGTGATGAAAATCCAAAACAGCTATGACATGATCGTGCTGGGAACACAGAGAATGTGTCTCTCCCTGACACTCTTGTTTCAAGCCTGTGCGCATTCCGGAAAATTTCAAAATGTGCAGCCAATGAAAATCAGTGGCACACACATGGGCATGTTCTACCCGTGTTGTGCCTAAAATTTTCCAAAAAAGAATTTCTATCTCTCCCAATCAACATCATGGTACACAGCCAGAAATAAGACAACATTGGTACGAACATCGAATCGAAGGAATATTGAAAATGAAAATTATAAGAAAGTGCAGATGAAATGAAGCTTGGAAACCAACGATCCAAGAACAAAATGAAGATAAAAAACAAACAACAACTAACAAAACAAACCACTTGGGTTGCCTCCTAAGAAGCGCTTGTTTACGTCACTAGCTTGACATACCTGTTTTACACTTACAGAGGTTCGTCAAATCGAGATCTCTATTGGTCACCTGTAATACAATTGCAAGCATATGGTAACAACATGTTAATCAAATGGACCTCACCAAATGTCCAAGTAGCGGAATGCTCAGCATTATGTGGTGTTGGTGGTGAGGTGAGTGAACTCTTCTTCTAGATGTAAGTTTTTTCCACCACTTTCTAGTTCTAGACTCCCGTTCCCATGATGGCTCTATATCTTTACTGGCCACTACTTCCAAGCCTTCAACTTCTTCTATTGCCCCCTCAAGTTCCTCATCATCCAAGGGAGTGTAGTCCAACAAGTCTGCCAGCTCATTTTTCATGAAAATCTCCTACACAAAATCGGAGACAACCTCGTCAACAACATCAACACAGGAACATGTATCATCAAAATCCATAGTATGTCGCATGGAGTCACGAAGTCCGAAAGTTGTTTCTTCACCACCAACTCAATTTGTCATTTGGCCATCCTTCACATCAATTTGAGCTTTGGAAGTTGCTAAGAATGCCCGTCCTAATATTAACAGCACTTTGACCTCATCATCAATATCTAAAATGAGGGAATCCACCAGGCATATAAACTTGTCCACTTTAACCAGAACATCATCAATTATGCCCATTGGTCGTATGGTTTATCTGTCAACTAATTGCAAAGTCATGTTGGTGGGTATAGGCTCCGCAAGCCTCAAGTTTTGAAAAATTATCTATGGCATAAGATTAATGCTCACTCCAAGGTTAGCAAGAGCCTTCTCATCAACCAAAAACCAAATTGTGCAAGGGACAATGAAGGCCCCTGGATCTTTCTCCTTCTTGGGGAGTTTGTTATATATCAGAGCAGAACACTCCTCACTGAGTGTCACGAAGGACACGTCCTCCAACTTCCTTTTGTTGGTGAGCAGTTCCTTCAAGAATTTGGCATACCTCGGCATCTGAGCAAGGGATTCTACGAGTGGGACGTTAATGTGCAAAGTTTTAAACATGTCAAGGAACTTTTTATACTACTCATCTTGTTGGTCTTTCCTTTCTTTAATAGGGTATATGAGTTTTTGCTGATACTCTGGAATTGAATTTCTCTCCTTTGTGCTGTTGTCCATATCAGTGCTCACAATAGGTACAGCAACTTCCAGTTTAGGCTCCTTCTCAGCAGAGTTTGGGAGCTACTTCACACTTCTCAAAGTCACACCCTTCAAGGATTCCTTCAGGTTCACATTTGGGCTACATAGTGCTCCAAATTTCTCATGGTTGCATTGGTATTTGTGATCATCTCCTCATGACTGGTGAACCGAGTCTCAGTACTCTTGATGAATTTAGCCATTAAACTGGTAGGTCACTGGAAGGTTCTAAGGAGGATAAGGACGGTGATTGTTGTGCAATCTAAGGTGGAGGCTTGTATTGCTGCTCTGCTGTACGAACTGTCCCTGTACCAGCTGACACCAAGAGAAAAATGGATGACTCCTCCATCTAGCATTATATGTGTTGATGAATGGATCATTCTGATGATGACGGTTCTGACCAAGGAAATTCCCTTGCTCAATCTGTTATGCACTTGCATCTATAGAAAAGGTAAAGCTTGGGTCACATGAGTGGCCATAACGATCGTGAATGGGTCCAGAGCTTGCAGATAGAGATTGCATGTTATCTAATCTCTTAGTTATTGCCTCAACCTGTGCAGCAAAGTAGTGATGACATCCACTTGATAAATACCGGTGGACTTCACTAGTTTGTTCCTATTCGAACTCCATTGATACCCAATGTTTACCATGTCTTCAATCATATTTTGTGCTTCACTCGGTTGCTTGTTACACAATGAACCTCTGATGGCTACATCAAGCATCTATTTAGTGGAAGTATTTGCCCACTATAGAAGATCTGGATTTGCATCCACTCAATGATTCTGTGCTACGAACATTTCTTCAACATCTCCTTATACCTTTCCCATGTGTCATATAGTGATTCAGATTCCAATTGGCGGAAAGAGGAGATGTCACTTCTGAGTTTGGTGATCTTAGAAGGGGGAAAATATTGAGCAACAAATATCACTTAAGTCTGCTTCCATGTTGTGAGAGACCCAAGTAGCAAGGAATTTGGCGACTGCTTGGCCCATCCTCGCAATGTTAACGGAAAAATTCTCAGACGAACGGTTTCCTCAGAAACATTACTCACCTTATAAGTGCCACAGATTTCCAAGAAGTTTCTAAGGTGCTCGTATGGGTCTTCATTCTGAAATCCATCTAATTGACACATCTATTGCACAAATTGGATTAAATTCGACTTCAATTTGAAATTGTTTGCTGCAACAGGAGGACGAACATTACTCGAACAGACTACCTCAAGATTTGGCTGTGAAAATCCGAGATACTTTGTGGTTGAATACCAGCCATTTCGTCTTCCTGACCCACTGCCATACTTATCGCAATAAATCCTGTCTCACTCAAATTGATCTGACGGATCCTTCTTCTGAAATTTCTTTCAACTTCAGGATTAGAACTTGCTAATAGGGCTGAAGTGCTTCCACAGGTCATGCAATTATGCCTGCACGTATAAAATAGAGCAAGGTAAGCTCAAAATAAAATAAAAGTAGAACTAAAGATAAAATAAGGAACATGATGGAGTGAAAGATATTCACAAGTATATACAATATAAACAAACTAGAACACTAGATTCTAAGTTTTCTAAATAGTTGCCAGTCCTCGGCAACGGTGCCAAAATCTTAATGTGTTCTTCACAAGTGTATGGGTCTTCTTCCTTCATGCAAATGGAATTCGAGTCTCTATTTGAGACATGGGAAAGGTTCAAGGAACTCCTGCGAAAATGTCCTCAACATGGGTTTCCAGAGTGGATGATCATTCAGACTTTTTACAATGATTTGAACCCAAGTACAAGACAGTTACTTGATGTAGCAGCATGAGGTACCTTAGGTAGCAAGATCCCCAGAGAAGCCCGATAGTTAATTGAGGAAATGGGTTTGAATAGCTACCAAAGGAATGCTAGGGAGAAGAAGAAAGTGGCCGATGTCCATGAGATTGATACGGTTACATCGTTGGCGGCCCAAGTGGAGGCATTGAGTAAGAAGTTAGACACTCTAACTTTTCCTAGATTGGCGGAATTAACGAGTTGTGATGGATGTGGAGGGGGACATGCCCCATCCAATTGCCTGATAGCCATGGTGGTACATCTTTTGTTGAGCAAGTTGACTTTGTGGGTAATGCAATGAGAAACCAAGGCAAACCTTATAGCAACACCTACAATCCAGGTTGGAGGAACCACCCAAATTTTTTCTGGAACAACCAAGGGCAAAAAAAGGAAACAGCACCACCTGGTTTCTAACAACAAGCCCCGAACATGGAGAACCGAGTTTCAGGATTGGAAACCTGAATGACCAACTTAGAGAAAGCCTTGACTAGATTTGTGCAATCATCGGATACACAGTTTCAATCAGTCGAGGTTACACTTCGCAACCACGCCGCTTCATTGCACAATTTAGAAAATCAAGTGGGTCAAATTGCGAAGCCTCTATCGGAGAAACCACAAGGAAGCTTGCTGAGTAACACCAAGACTAACCCTAGAGAACATGTGAAGGCGATCACTTTGAGAAGTGGTCGCGAGGTCGATGGTAGGCTTCCAAGTGATAAGACCAATATTGAAGCACCCGAGGTCGTGGAGGTTGAGGAGAGAGCTAACAAAGAGAAAGAGGTCGCACCCCTACCTTACAAGCCAAGAATCCCTTATCCTTCAAGATTGAAGAACGACCAAAATGATGAGCAATAAAAGAAGTTCTTGGGTCTATTCAAACAATTGCACATCAACATTCCTTTTGTGGAGGCGTTGTCTCAAATGCCTCTGTATGCAAAGTTCTTGAAGGACCTTTTGACCAACAAGAGGAAGTTGGAGGAGAGTGCATCGGTGATCTTAGATACCTCTTGTTCGGCGGTGTTGCAAAAGAATATGCTGAACAAGAGGAAACACCTCGGAAGCTTTGTGATTCCATGCAACATTGGCAATTTGGCTGAAGAGATGGTATTGGTGGATTCAAGGGCCAGCATTAACGTCATGCCATACTCTTTCTTTCAGAAGCTAGGCTTGGGAGAGCCTAAGACTACTCGGATGACATTGCAATTGGCGGACCAAACGGTGAGACATCTGAGGGGCATCATTGAAGACATGCTTATCAAGGTGGACAACTACATATTTCCTGTAGACTTCATAGTGTTGGATGTCGATGAGGATGTAGATGTTCCTTTGATACTTGGGAGGCCATTCATGCGTACTTCCAAGGCACTTATCAACATGGACGGTGGGGAGTTTACACTGAGGGTTGACGAGACAAGTTGACATACCACCTCACCTAAGCCATGCGACATTCTCTTGACTTTGATGATACTCTTTATTTTCTTAACACTACTGATGAACTAATTGATGAATATGTGCAGGAAATGTTGAATTCGGACCCGTACGAGGGATTACCAGACCAAGAAACGGATGATGAAGACGTGATGATGCTTGGTCTATAGGAGAAGGTACAATCTACCCCGGGGATAATAAAGAAAGTGCTCCAAAAGATGAAGTAGGGAAGGAGACGCCACAAGAAATGCCCCATGGTTGTTTGGGATGTGCAAGAATGGAAAGGGGGTAACGATCCCTTAAGTGGTAACAAGCTCGACAACTCTCCCTCTACTTTCAAAAGACTATGTTCATCACGTTTCCAGGTCATGGGTAAGTGGGAAACCTTTATATATTAGCCCCTGTGAGGTAAGACAAAGTACGTCAAGCTAAGTGACATAAAACAAGCGCTTCTTGGTAGGCAACGCAAGTCTTTACTGTTTTCTAGTGTTTAGTTTAGTGTTTGCATGGATAAGGCTTTAAGTGTTGGTGTCATGATGTGTAGATGCTATTGCTGGAATTTTTTTTGTGGTTTCTTAGGTGTTGTCGTGTAGTTAAATGTGTTTGGTGAAGTTTCTAGTCGTTTGAGCATGTTGTGCATGTTTCTCTAATACATTTTGCATCCTAGAGGCAGGCTCTGAGTATATTTACATGTTCAGGAATTTTCTGTAGAGCCTGTAGATTTTTCTAAGTCATCCAGAGAAAACGCACGGCCGTGTGGAATTTCCACACCACCGTGGATCTCTACTGTGAGCTCATCAAGAGAGGACACAGGGGCATGGACTCGCACCTGTGAACGACCTTCTGACGGTCACACGCCCGTGGGTAATTTTCGCTCGAGCGTGTGTCTTCCTGCAGAGACTTAGAGATTTTTTCCGATAAGACACAAGGGAGTGGACTCGCCCTTGTGGATGACCCTGTGATAATCACACGGGCATGGGTAATTTCCACACGCCCGTGCGGATCTCTGTAGAAGAGATCTCCTCCATCCCAAGAATACATAGGGGCGTGTGAGTGCCCCTGTGAGTTGGTCCTTTGAAGGTCCATTCCCGTGTGAAATTTCCGCACGGGCATGTGAAACACTTAGAGAGTTTTTCTCGGGTTGGACAGAGAAGCCATTGGGGCTGCGTTTGCCCCTGTGGGTCAAGCACACGGGCGTGGGGAATTTTCAAATGCCAGTGTGGTTGTGTTCAAAAGTATTGAGTGTTTTTCCTGAGAGCACACAGGGGCGTGCGTCTGCCCCTGTGGGTCTCTCCGGTTGAGTCACATGGGTGTGTGTAATTTCCGCACGACCATGTGGATGTGCAGAATTCCAAGAGATGCGGGTTTTCCTTAAAATGTCTTCACATCACTTCAACATTATGCTCTAAATTTTTCAGAAAACACTCTCTATTACTCTCCAAACTTCACGACGCTACTTTAGACAGGTTTCTAATCGATTTCACAGCCTATTCTACATTTTACATCTTCAACTTGTCGGTAAACCCTCATTTCTTGTTTACTTCTTAAATTCTTGAATTTAATTGATTAAAACGGTAAATACTGTTTCGTTCCTATGCTTTTGTGGGTTGATCCTGTTTAGGAAGAGTTTAGGCATGAGTTGATGATGTATTTCTGGGATTCTAACATGTGCCCGTGCGATTTTGACGCCTTGTGGATCCACACGGTCATGTGGAATTTCCACACAATCGTGTGGATTTTTGCAGTATTATCTTGTGAGCTTCTTTGATCGTTTCTTCTTTAATTCTTGCAGATATGGCACCTCGTTCGAAGAAGCAAGAGGGTAAGTGTCCCAGGGAGACGTCACCTGAATTGGAACATATTGAGTTTCCAAACCCCGAGCATCGGACATGATTTGAGCAGTTGTCGAGATTCAGGTTTGGATAGTCTCATTTTGTGGACTTGAGTGCACTGAGAGAGGTTCAGCGAGGCGATGAGTTGGCCAATGAGATTGATGAGCTACAGTGCTCTGCCAAAACACTCCCAATTCCATACTTTTCATCAAGGCAACATAAACGGGCACACGTTTATGCCGTAGATCGCAACTCTTCATCATTCAAAGTCCTCATTGGTGAAGATCTTACTATCAATGCACATGTCGGGATACGCAAATGTGACTGCCTTTGTGACCCTCCAACTCATTGTAATTCATTGATTACATGGAGGTTGGCACACATTCACGTATCTTAGAGCCGCACTTGTGTCTTCGCGTTTGTTCCTTCCAAGATTCGACCAAATAGTGCGTTCACGATTTATTTTTGGCTTCTTTTCTTAATACTCAGCTTCACAACCCAACATGCGCAAAAGATCACAAATACATTGTATTAGTGATTAAACCTGAAAAAAGTAATGCTCAACGTAAGGAAAGAATAGTTCACATTCTTAACACACAAGCACTTATCAGAAATACAACTCAAGACAAAAATAAAAGATAAACTCAAAAGGAAGATCCTTTCTGAGCATACAAGTATAAAAGATGAAGTAAAAAAAATAAAATACGAAAACATAAAGAAAATAAAAAACGCATCAAGCGTCGATGTCGCGCGCTAGTTGCTTTACTACTGCTGGTGGCAATGCCAAGTCGAATGGTGCCGGCGGATCTACTACTGATGGTGATGCTGGAGGAGCCTGAGGGGTCCGGGGTCTCATGATGAATAGTGAGGTGGCGTCAAGCTCAAGTAGCTACTACAGAATATGAAGACGCGCCATCACCTCTGTGTGCTGCACGGCCTATGTCGCGCGAACCTCGGCGATCTCAGTCCGGAGCACCCCTACAGCATTCTCGAGCCTCTCAAAACGATTATAGGCTCAAGATGGAAAGAATATACACACTAGGGTGGCTCCTATGCTACAAGAGATGCGTCGGTCTCCATCGGCTCTGGCTGCAGCTCGTGAGCAGGCTGAGTCCCCTCAACTGCGTCACCCTCAATCTCGACTGGCTCTGGTGGAACCATGTTTAGCACATACACCCCATCTCTGTCGTGTCTGATCATGCCCATCATGGGCATGGTCTCTAAGCTGAAGGGTACTGGAACAATCGTCTTCTTGGTCCCTCTAATCTGATCTAGTAGACCCATCCGGACGATGAGTCTGGTGATGTATGGGCCCGAGAAGATCACCCTGATCCTGGTATACTGCCCTTGATGTTGTATGTACTCTACTACGATGTGTCCCAGATGGATCGGTGCTCTATGAACCATCGAATATAGATACAGCAGCTCTTGTCGGCTCAGGACTTCAGTGCTATCAACACGGCCGTTCACCGACCTCCTCAGAATGGTGTGCAAGTAGCGGTAAGCAGGTCAAGAAAGGCTCGTGGCCTTGGACACCGCAGACTCATACTGTATCTTTCCACACAGTGCTTTGTATGCGCGCTGCGATGTCAAAGTGCCGGGGTAATCTGTGGGTAGCTGCTCGTATTACACCGTGGCAGTGAAACTCTCCTCGTACAATCCCAATCTGACTGAGAATTGCGTGATGCTCATACTATAATGGTGTTAAAATGCTCTGAACTGTATGATGTCGATGCTATCAAATCTTATGTATGATCGATCAAACTCGAAAGACGCGAATACCTCCAAGGTCAAAAGACGAATGGCGGTCTCATGAATGGATAATAATCTGCCCCAACAGCCCACTGCGAGCATCTACTCAACCTCTTTCGCCATGTCATCGGCTAACTTCACCGCCCTGAGCAAACTCAAATCCGGTAGTCACGTCTGACCAAACTTGAGCTTCGATAAATCCTCGAATCGAGCCTAGTGCTCGAGAATCGAGAATTCTATGTGCTCTGGCTTAGGTGAGGACTCTCGAGGACGCTTGCCGGCCATTTTCTTAGTCCTAGGGGCAATGTCTGCAAGATTTGGAAAGAAAAATCGATTAAAACACTCACAGAATTAATACTGCAGAATACTAAAAGGTTGTGTGGAAATTCCACACTCTAGTGTGGATCCACGGGGCATGAAAACCGCACGGCCACCATGGTAAAAACTCAAAAATACATCACAACTTCGTTCCAAACTCACTCTAAAGCATACACAAACCATTTTAGCATAAAACAAAGCACACTCACCAGTTTAATCAAAGCAAATCAAGTAATGGCAAAGAAAAGAGAGAAAAAGGATTTACCGACAAAATAGAGAATGAAAGCTTGAAATCGGCCGGAAAACTCAAATAAAATCCCTCTTAAACAACGGTGCGAAGTCAGGAGAGTGAATGGAAGCATTCTCTAAAATGTTTGGGAGTGAGAAGATGAAGAAACGGGAAAAGATTTTAAAAAAAAACCCGTGTCTCTTAGAGTTCTGTACATCCACACGGGCGTGTGGAAATTACCCACGCCCATGTAACTTCACAGGAGACCTTCAGAGGGGCAAACACACACCCCTGTGTGCTCCCTGAATAGCACACTTTATCTCTGAACGCATCAACATAGCCGTGTGGAAATTCCCCATGCCCATGTGCCCAACCCACAGGGGTACCAAACTGCCCATGTGGCTTCTTTGTCCAACCGAGAAAAATTCTAAGTGTTCCACATGCCCTGTGTCCTCTCAAGATGAGCTCTGAACGCAAACAGATGCCCGTGTGAAATTTCGACACGGCCGTATGTTTTCTCTGGATGATTTAGAAAAAAATCACAGACTTTGCAGAAAATTTCTGAACGTTACAAGCAACCATACAAACATGAAAAACACGCTCAAACAACCAAGAAACTTCACTAAAACACAATTAAGCACATGAAAACACCAAAGATCTATGATAAAATCACAACAATAGCATGTAAAAGATCAAGACATCAACACTTAAGCTCTTATTCATGCAAACGCTAACTAAAACCTAGAAAAACAGTAAAGACTTGGGTCCCCTCCGAAGATGCACTTGTTTAACGTCACTTAGCTTGATGTACCTTGCCTTACCTCATGGGGGCTCATAGATAAAGGTTTCCCTCTTACCCATGACCTGAAAGCACGATGAACATAGTCTTTTGAAGGTAGTGGGGAAGTTATCAAATTTGTTACCGCACAAGGGTTCGTCACCCTTACTCCATTCTTGCTCATCCCCATTAGCCTTGGGGTGTTTCTTGTGACGTCTCCTTGCGCGCTTCATCTTCTGGAGCATCTTCTTCATGATCCCCAGGGTAGGTTGTACCTTCTCCTCTAGACTAAGCATTAAGACTTTTTCATCCTTCACTCCTTGGTCTAGCAACCCCTCGTATGGGTCCGGATTCATCATTTCCTGCACATATTCATTGATCGATTAGTTCATCTGTAGTGTCAACAAAATAAAGAGTATCATCAAAGTCGAGAGAATGTCGCATGGCTTCGGCAAGGCGGTATGTCAACTTATTGTCGCCAACCCTCAGTATCAACTCCCCACCATCCATGTCGATAAGTGCATTGGAAGTGCGCAAGAATGGCCTCCCAACAATCAAAGGAATATCTACATCCTCGTTGACATCCCACAGTATGAAGTCTACAGGAAATATTTACTTGTCAACCTTGACAAGCACGTCTTCAATGATGCCCCTCAGATGTCTCACCGTTCGGTCCGCCAATTGAAGTGTCATCCGAGTAGGCCTAGGCTCTCCCAAGCCTAGCTTCTGAAAGAAAGAGTATGGCATGGCGTTGATACTATCCCCTGAATCTGTCAATGCCATCTCTTCGCCCAAATTACCAATGTTGCACGGGATGATGAAGCTTCCGGGGTCTTTCTTCTTGTTCGGCATATTCTTTTGCAAAACTGATAAACAAGAGGCATCTAAGATCACCGATGCACTCTCCTCCAACTTTTACTTGATGTCCAATTGTTTGAATAGACCCAAGAACTTCTTGTATTGCTCATCGTTTTGATCATTCTTCAACCTTGAAGAATAAGGGATTCTTGGCCTGTAAGGTGGTGGTGCTCCTTTTCTTTGTTTACACTCTCCACAATCTCCACGACCTCGGGTGCTTCAAAATTGGTCTTCTCACTTGGAAGCCTACCTTCAACCTCACGACCACTTCTCAAAGTGATTGGCTTCACATGTTCTCTCGGATTAATTTCGGTGTTACTAGACGAGCTTCCTTGTGGCCTCTCTGACAACGACTTCGCAATTTGCCCCACTTAATTTTCAAGATTGTGCAATGACGCGGTGTGGTTACGAAGTGTAGCTTCGACCGATTGGAACCTTGTATCCGATGATTGGATGAATCGTGTCAAAGCTTTCTCTAAGTCGGTCTTTCCGGTCGCCAAGCCTGAAACTCGATTCTCCATGTTCGGGGTTTGTTATTGTTATTGGAAACCCGGTGGTGTCATGGCCTATTGTTACCCTTGGTTATTCCAAGAAAAGTTGGGGTCGCTTCTCCACCCTTGGTTGTGATATTGCTATAAGGATTACCTTGTCCTCTTCTTGAGTTGTCCACAAAGTCTACTTGTTCACTTTAGGCCAAAGTAGCAATCAAAATAGGACAATTAGATGGCATATGTGAACCCCCACAACCAGCACAACTTGTGATTGCGGCTACCCTTGGTGAAGTCAATGTATCCAATTTCTTGCTTAATGCCTACTGGGGCTACCAAGGATGTAACCGCATCAATTTTATGGAGTCTGGCCACTTTCTTCCTTTCTCTTGCATTCCATCAGTAGCTATTCAAACCCATTTCTTCAATCAATTGCCAAGCTTCTTCGGGAGTCTTGTTTCCCATTGTACCTCCTGCGGCGACATCTAGAAGTTGTTTGTTGCTTGAGCTCAACTCGTTATAAAATGTATTAATGATCATCCACTCGGGGAACCCATGTTGTGGACACTTCCACAAAAAGTCTTTGAATCATTCCCAAGGCTCAAACAAAGTTTCAAGTTCCATCTGAACAAATGAAGATATCTCATTATGAAGCTTTGCTTATTTTCCCGGAGGGAAGTACCTTGCAAGGAAAGCTTCGACCATTTGGTTCCATGTGGTGATGGAAGCTCTTGGCAATGAATGAAGCCACTGCTTGGCCATTCCTTTCAAAGAGAATGGGAAAGCCCTCAATCGAATTGATCATCAGAAACCCCATTGATTTTCAACATGTCGCACACTTCAAGGAAGTTCTCAATATGATTGTTCGGGTCTTCATCAGCTAACCCATTAAACTGTGTAGACTGTTGAACCATCTGAATAAAGGCCAGCTTCAACTCAAAATTTCTGGCTGCTACCGGTGGCCTCACAATGCTAGATTGTGTCCCATGAATAGTAGGTCTAACAAAATCTGAAAGAGTTCTTAGTTGGCCCTCCTGTTTAGAAATGTTTTCAAATCCTTCATCCTCTATTTCAGCTGAATGATTCTATTCTTGCACAGGATCTTTACCCCTTCTAAGAAGTGTTAGTTCAAGTTCAGGATCTCCTTCAACCAATGTCGAAGGGTTCCTCGGGTCATAACCTGGAGCTGCTACAAAAGAAAGGAAAACAAATCAGAACGAGGACAGAATAGGAAAAGGTGTAATAGAATAAACGATGAATAGCTAAATAGCAAAGTGCAAAGTGTTTCCAAAACGCCTATTACCCGGCAACGGAGCCAAAAACTTGACAACGCCCCTTGCGTGTGACCCGCAAGTGCACGGGTTTGTCGAAGTAATAAATCCCAGGTGAGTGAGTTATCGTATCCACAGGGAATAGTGAATAGAAACACAATGATTGCTATTTAACTAAGTGAAGATGAAACAATAATAGTGTGGATAAAATCAATGTGAACAAGACTAAAGAAAATAAGAAAGAAAGGCACGATAAAATAAGAGTAAAGGAAATCGATAGAAAATGGGGCACTCGGACATTGCTCCCCCTAGGGTTATTGATTCAAGTTCAAGACCAACTATTATTTCTCCTAACTGATGATTAATGAGTCATTTAAATCCTAAAATACAAGGTCCCAAACCTATGGTCAACTGTGAGTAACTCTACACTATGCCCCGGTGGAGAAATTGCTCAGGCACAACACCTCACACTGTGTACAGTTGCAAGAAACGCTAGGGATTCCAAGTGATAAACCCTATTCCTATATGTAGATCTAACCCTTTGGTCCAGGAGAAAGACCCCTAGTTATAATTAACCCCAGGTACTAAGGATTACTTCAACGCTTCACTCTATTGCTAGCGCAACTAAGTTCCAGCGGAGTTTCTCCCT
Organism: Dioscorea cayenensis subsp. rotundata; assembly: GCF_009730915.1. NCBI lineage: Eukaryota > Viridiplantae > Streptophyta > Magnoliopsida > Dioscoreales > Dioscoreaceae > Dioscorea > Dioscorea cayenensis. Next base: position 6,414,632 of record NC_052481.1, on the reverse strand, counting down.
TAGCAATTCACTCTATTGTGACCGCAAAGAACTCTAGGAACATGGAGGTAGGATAAATCACACCAGAGGGGAAAGGGGATGCTCTGCTACCTCTCGACTCACCCTCTCAACCATTTCCAATCTAACATTGTCTAATAATCATGGTGTGTCACTCATCCACAAAGGCTACCAAGATGGACTCTCAACCCTAGTGTCACTCTAAGGGAGAAATCATTCAACAAACATTCAATATTGGAACTCAATTAACAACATCAATTAAGGAAAACATAATAAAAGTTCAATGAAACAATAACATCCTAAGGTTTACAAGTCTAAGTACCCACTAGGGGGGTTTAGCTCTCCATGGAGCAAGATACAATTAATAACGAAATCAAAAGTAAAAACATGTAATCCATAAGAAAACCCCCTCGGTATTCGTATCGATGGTCTTGTGGAGTAGCCTCATCCTCTCAAAAGGTCCCCTTGTCGAGCTTAGGGCACACGTTGCCAGATCGGTGCCAACGAAAGCTCCCATAATAACTATCTTCCAAGAGAATCACGTTGTTGAAGCCGTAGAACGATTCCAAAACCTTGGCCAAAACCCTTCTAAAACATAGCTACAATCCTCCCAAAAGTTGGAGAAAAGGTGGAGAGAAGGATGAAAGATGGATCTCCAAATCGGTACAGGTCACAGCTTTGTAAAGGGCTGGAATCGGGCATCCACACGGGCATGTGGGATTTCAACACGCCCGTGTGCATTTTTGGAAATCAGATTTTCTGCAGACTGTGAACAGTAACTACTACATTAATAAGTACAATTATTTGATACAGTACCTGCTGCGGTACTCCTTGAAAATTACTCCCGAATCCACACTTTTCATCGAGGAAACATAAATGGGCACATGTCTATAACTGAAAAATGGGACACATTCAGAAAACAAAAACATGGGATTCAGCTTTTGAAAGATGGCATTCGGGTTTTGATTGAAAGATAGGAGCCATTCCGAATGGAAAACATATGATTAAGGTTTTGAGTCAAATATAATAGGCTTTCCAATATTAGAATATTTCTATAATTGGAGTAGCACCTATTATAGAAATGTCTCATATTTTTTAATCAAAACACTAATCCAATGTTTTCTTTCCGGATTGCCTCCTATTTTTGAATCAAAACCCTAATCTTATGTTTTCATTTCACAATGTCTCATATTTTTTAATCAAAACCCTAATCCTATGTTTCTTTTCAGAATGTCTACTATTTTTGAATCAAAACATTAATCCTATGTTCTCTTTTTGTAATGCCTCCTATTTTTGGATAAAAATCCTAATGTTATATATTTTTTTCAGAATAGCTCCTATTTTTGAATAAAAATCCTAATCCTATGTTTGCTTTTGCAAATGTCTCCTATCATTCAATCAAAACCTGAATTGTATGTTTCCTTTTATTAATGTCTCCTATTTATCAGTTTTTAATCAAAACCATAATCCTATGTTTTCTTTTTGGGATATCTGCTATTTTTAAATTAAAACCCCTAATCCTATGTTTGCTTTTTTTGCAAATGTCCCCTATTTTTTGGTTTTTAATCAAAACCCTAATCATATGTTTTACTTTTGAAAAGTATCATATTTTTCAATCAAAACTCTAATCCTATTTTTGCTTTTCGGAATATCGACTATTATTCAGTTTTCAATCAAAACCTAATCCTTTCTTATTTTTTTTTAGAATTTCTACTATTTTTGAATAAAAACCTAATCCTTTGTTTTCTTTTCAGAGTGTCACGGACAGTTCTGCAGGTCCCACATGTGACATACCGCCATGACAACCAAGGGGAGGTCAAACACCTACCTCAATCCTGGATTGCCATATGGCTAACAAATAATAGTTCAAAATAATTCATGCACATTTCTTCCTACACGTGTCCATCAAGTTAACACAAGGTATGATACATAGATAATCACAACATGAAAATCATAATGTCAACGAAAACAACTCCAAACACAGGGTATATACTTTTCATACAATACATTGGACCAATTGACATATAAAAGTATTCAAAGAAGGAATATACATAATAGGGTTCAACAACATCCTAGTGGATCCCTCATAATACATGCCAAGGAAATAAAGTAACATACACAACTCAAAATAGAAATACAAACACAACTCATGCCAAGTGCATCACCTCCGCATCACTTAGCTAAACTAACACATGGGGAAAGGAAAAAGTGGGTTAACAACCACAGTTACTCAGTGAGGAGAGGTTAGCAGAACTTCACCAAAAGCATACCAAAAGAATAAACATAAATGACCAAAATAATACTTTGCTGATATAAGTAGTTTAAAAAAAATTCATATAATAATTATCTTTAACACAATAAAATAACAAGATAGTATCAAGAAGGCCTTTTTTACCTCAACTAGGGTTTTACAAAACATAGGGCTCAAATTATAAAATGACTTAAACCCAAGCCAAGATTTCACCAAAAGACATATAAATCAAAATTGTTTCACATATAAGTATAACAATTACATAAAACAAGTTTCAAAATCCATAAATCATACATTCTTTCTAATACCCAAAATAATTAATATAGATTACCAAAATAAAAGATATAAATCATCCAAACAATACTTCACCGATAATACCAACAGTTTAGAACATAGTTATATATATCATATGAGAGTAATCTCTAACCTAATATACCAACAGATAGTACAAAAGAGGCCTTTCTACTAAAATTAGAGTTTTAAAACCTCAAATCTACGAAATCCCAAACACGAGTTCAAGCTATAAAAATAAGTTAAGCAACACCAGACTTTGCAATACTACCAATAAATTAGAATATCTCAATATAAATATAAATAGAACAGACAATAAAATACAAGGTTTAACAATTCTAACATGTTGAATGTTTCACAAGTTGAACAATAATAAAGACAGGACAAATATTAAAGGTGAAACAAGAAATTCAGTTTGCATAAATATATACTGATAACAGCCTTTTTTTTAAAACATCAACGATTTAAAACCAAATTGAAATCCAAACTCATGCTCTTTTCAATAACTCAATAAAACATGGGTTTAAGAATAAATGAATTGGTAATCATCAACATAATAAATAGCCTCCAAAACCCTCCATCACTAACCAGGGCCTTGGTTAGGTCTGGAGCTACCAAGATACGCATCTCTTGGCGTTGACCACTTGTAAGCCCGTGTGGTGACTCTAAACAACCCAACAATACACCCTTTCAGGTTCTCTACATGCCTCCTAAAAGTGTGGTATACCCAACTAAGTTTTCCACACCACCTCTGATAGGTCAGCCTGTGGAACTCTACTTATTACTATAGTAAGTACTGGGGATCCACCCATGTCACCATCAAATGTAGAGTTTCAGTGTATACATCAACATGATAGCATAAGTTTCATCAAGAGATCACCAATTTTCATATATACAACTTTCACTTCAAGAGTGAGCAAACTGATCATAACATCTTCAGTGAAACCCTTATCATCAAGAAAACATCAATTTGAAAATAATCCTTGAAAATATACTTCAAGTATAAAATCATAAAAATGTATTTTGGCTTAGTTTTCCACAACTCATTCAACATCATAACAAGAGTATCCAGTTTCATGAAAACGTGATCTTTGAATCATAATAACCAAAATATATGGTTTCTATTCACAAGTAACATGTTCTTTGTCAAATTATTGAAATAAGCTAAATCATAATTCAGCATAATTTTAAACACCATGGAAAACATTTCAAAAACTATTAACATTGGTAAATCATCATTTAAAAGAAATGTAAAACCATTCTTATGTTAAATTCACAATTTTTCACATAAACCAACTGCCACTTCAAAAGTGAGTAATCCTTGAGTAAACACTTCAATCATAACATCAACAATAACACAAAATGTGTTTCATGAATAGTTTACATAAACTCGTTTGATATCATAACAAGAGTATCAAACATTCACTTTAAAAACTATGATTCAAAAATAAAGTTTTCAAGACAAGTATGACACCTTTGAAAACCCAGAGAATTAACTTGATCATGATCTAAGTATAGTTTTAAAATACCAAAGGAGACATTTCAAGAACTTTTAACAATAAATAAACCATCATTCAAAGTAATGCAACCCAAGTATAAAACCTAGTAGCTGTGATATGATAAGAACAGAACACTCTCAAAAGATGAGGTGGCTTCTGAGGAAGAGGAACTAGCATCTTCTACTCTAAGGGCATAAGTGTCCACTCCCCTATGGCATGAAGGTCTAACAGGAGAAGCTGGCTCAGGAGATAGATTGATACCCAAATGCTTAGCAATCTTGGTCACGCTCCTCTGTAGGCACCAGACCACTGATGAGGAACAATCAACATAGTTAGTGTGGCAATAGGAGGCACGTGGTGTTTGGTGTGATCTATGTCTGTTAGTAGTTGTAGGGGGTGAGTCTTTTGCAACAGCAGGGGTGTCAGAAGTAGGAGTGGCAGCTATCGAATGTCAAACTTGGTACTCAATCCCTCATGTTGTTCGAGTGCTTTGTAGCATATCCATTGATCTCAATATCTCGAGAGACATGGGAGTGGCTCCTCCCACCTTCCTCATACGATTAGTCTCCTCAAGAATACACATCCCTCTGACTAATCTGGTGATGTAAGGACCGACGAAGATAGAACCAATCCTAGGGTCAGTCCCTTGATGAACAATAGAAAATGCCACCTTGTAACCTAGATGTAGATGAAATCCATCCAACATACTCAATAGAAAATCAAAATCATGCTGAGCAAGAAGTGAATGTACCACAGAATAGGTGATCAGAGGTATGTGGCCTTAGATTGATGTTGGTCATAAATAGAATCGGTGCTGAGTCTGTGACAAGCATCCTCTAAAGACTTTCCACTCGGCTAAGATATCAACAAAGCATCATAAGCAAGGGTATGAGTGAACTTAGCATCATAAAGTCCAAGCTGAATAGAGAACTTGGTCAAGCTCCTCACTCCAGGTCTCTTGGAAGAAAGCCCATGTACAATTTGCTTCCTCTACATGATCAAGAAGATAAAACATTTAGTTTAGCGCATAATTAAAGAAATTCAGGGGAAGCATGGTCATGGCAAAGGTAGAGCACAGTTAGGCTTAGCCAGTGGACAAGAGCATACTTGCCCCTGAGGAAACCCTAGGTGAACCATGGGAACATGATCGTGCTACTTGAAGAGCATGACCGTGCTTTGGGGGAGGTCTGAGACTAAAATAGTAACAATTCAAGTTTAAATTGAACATCATAATTAACAATAAGCAAATGGAAGTACGTAGAGCATGATTTTAACAATAGAAATCCACAAATCAAGGGTTTTAAGGCTTACCAAAATGGACGAAGTGAAGAATCGAAAGCAGAGAGAAACGGCGAGGAAACAACAAGTAGGATGCGGCAAATTCTCTGTGAAAATGGAAAAATAGGAGGAAAATAGAGTAAAAGCAATCGGCAAACCAAAACGATAGGTAGAAACCAAGTTCTTAAGGGAACGGGAGGAAGCCAAATAGTTAAGCCTCGAGCACACTCAAAGCACGAGTGTGCTTAGCACGTGCTTAAATCAAGGCAAGTTAGGCGGTGAGAGTATGGTCATGCTTACCTTGTTTGTGCTACCTCCATGTGATTATCTTGGGGAAAATTCCCCTAGACATCAGACAAAGAAGCACGATCATGCAAGAAACACAAAAACCATGCTTACTAGCGAGCACGATCATGTTTGCCCCATGTTCCCTGGCATGTTTCAAAATTTTTGAATTCAGAGAGAATCACGGTTTGAGCATGGGCGTGTTCTGCCCCTACTTGGCTTGAAACACACCAGAACTCTGCAATCTCCTATTTTACATGATAAAAAATAAAGCACATGAGAAATTTCCAACGAAAGAAATGCTGATCGAAGAAATGCCATGTCAAGAGAGAGAAAAGTGATCAAAGAAATGCGCAGCCACCAAAAGAAACAAACAACAAACCACAAAGAAACAAAACAAATGGAGAAACTAAAAACATGTAAACTTAGGTTGCCTCCCAATAAGCTCTTGTTTAACATCAATAGCTTGATGTGCCTATCATGCTCAATCAAGGAGGTTCGTAAAATTGAGACCTCTCGTAGCCACCTGAAAAACAATTACATGAGTAAGGATCTAAAGAATTAATCAAATTTACCTCACCAAAAGTCCATGAATTGGAATGGTTGGAAACGGGTGGTGAGATTGGTTGCTTTTTCCTCTTAGTGGTCACTCTTTTCCGCCATTTCTTTTTATGAGAAGGTTTTCTTATTGATAATTCCTATGTCGGAGTAGGGTCAATAATAATTTCTTGGGGGAACATTGTCTCCACTAATCCCCCAGGTTCTTCATCCCGGCGGATAGTCTTATAGAAGTTTAGATAGTTCATCCTTCACGAATGTCTCCTGTATATAATGAAAAACAAGATGATCAATAACATCCACATAATAGCATGTGTCATCGAAGTCCATGGAGTGTCTCGTAGAGTCTCAAAGTTTAAAATAATTTCTTCCTCTACTATTCTCAGTACCATTCGACTATCCTTCACATCAATTAGGGCTCTAAAAGTTGCTAAGAATGGTCTCCTAAGATCAGGGGTACCTTCACCTTGTCATCCACATCAAGGATTACAAAGTCCACCAGAAAGATGACCTGGTCCACCTTCACCAACACTTCTTCAATAATACTTCTTGGTTGCCGGATGGACTTGTCTACTAGTTGCAAAGTCATTGTGGTAGGCATCGGTCCCCCAAACCTGAGTTTCTACAAAATTTTGTAGGGCATCAAGTTAATTCTTGCTCCAAGGTCGGCTAGAGCTTTGTCATCCACAAGCCCACCAATAGCGTGTGGGATGATGAATCCCACAGGGTCCTCTCTTTCTTTGGGATCTTGTTAGTGATTAATGCCGAACATTCATCACTGTCACTGTGGACGACTCTTCAAGTTTCCTCTTATTAGTGAGCAATTCCTTCAGAAATTTGGCATACCTTGGCATTTATGCAAGTGCCACAACAAATTGAATGTTTAGGTGTAAGGTCTTGAACTCATCCAAGAATTTCTTGTACTGCACTTCCTATTGATCTATCTTCAATTTCATTGGATAAGGAAGCTTGGGCTTATACTCAGGCAATTCGGTCGTTCTAGTTCTTTTTTTATCTCAATGTTAACTTGATCACCATAGTTGTCATCCACTGATTGCCTTGCTTCTGTCTATGGTTCAACTAGTTCTATCTTTGGTACTGTCTCTGTATGACTTGGGATTTCCTTGCCACTTCTCAAAGTAATGGACTTCAAGAACTCCTTGGGATTTGAAGCTACGCCACATGTGGGCCTCACACTAACATGCACGTCCAAGAAGGAAATTGTGCCTATTTTCGTTGGCCCCATGCAAACAAGGGGAGGTGTGGTTTCCTTTTATGACATATTAGCCCAAAATATCTCTTTCCTAAACCAGCCCAATTTCTAGATGGAAACAAAATCGAATCCCAATGAACCACAAAATCAACTATTCCAAGATTAAGAGTAGAGAGATTCGCCCACCATCTTCATGTGCTACAGTACAACGAGATACTATTACCATATTCAGATTGATTTTATAGCCAATTTTATTTTTCTATTTTAGATTATTTTTCCTATCAAATTTTCATTTTCTATCATTCGATTGATTCCCTAGCCAATTTTAATAAGATACTTTTCTTGTATCCCAAGTTTAAGTTGGCTATAAATAGCCTTGTACCTTCTCTTTGTAATATAGAACTTTGATTATAATTCATGAAATAATAGTTGTCTTACTATCATTGTTCTTGTGAGTTCTCCCGGATTGACGAGAGGGAAGTTTTGGCTTTCTCCTAATCTGCGCTCTACTTGCGGGCGTTTTGTGTGGATTAGTTTCTAGTTTGTGTTCTGCAATTTTTTAGACAGCGGGTCAGAGTTCTTGAAGCTTCGGATCATCTCTCCCCAATGTACGGGTCGCATCAATCCCCAGCTATTCACTGCTAGTTGTCTCTCAACCTAGATCCTAATTTGTGAAGATCGGGCTATCATCTAGACCTCCTTCTTCTTCACCAAGTTGGAGCCTATCACATGGAGAATATTAAGAGTCTAATATGAATGGCATCCTCAGACACATTATTCGCCTTGAAAGTATCGCAGATTTCCAAGAAAGTTTTTAAGTTCTCAAAAGGGTCTTCATCTTGAAACCCATCAAATAGGCACATATGTTGCACAATCTAGATAAAAAATTAGTCTTCAATTCAAGTTGTATGCTGCCATGGGAGGGTGAACAATGTTAGACCCAACTCCTTCCAAGTTTGGTCGGGCATAATCTGAAATGCTTGAACGTTGATTTCTACTCATGCCTTCCTCTTGATTGACTTCTATACTAATCTTTACTAATCTTGTATCTCTTAGGTTGACTTGCCTCAATCTTCTTTGTAACTTTCACTCAATTTCTGGTTTGGCGCTTGCTAATAGAGAGGAAGAGCTTCCACGGGTCATACAAAAGTTCCATCATAAGATAGAATTGGAACAAGATCAGTAATGAGAATAAAAAATAACAAAAGTGGAATAGAAAGGTAAGAATGAATGGTAAAATAAAAGAAGAAAAGTATTCACAAGATATGAACAAAATAAACAATGATTAGATGACTAGAATCCTAACTTTCCTAAGAGTTTATAGTCTTAGGAAACGGTGCCAAAAACTTGATTACACTCTCCGCAAGTGTACGGATCATAACAAATAATAAAGTGTTACACCATGAGGGGTAGGGTTGTCGAACCATAGGGATTGGACTTCTAGTACTAGTTGATCTTCTAAAATCTAATCAATTAAAAGATGGATTGGAAGAAGATTTAATTACACAAAGAAAGAGTTTTCAACAATAAGAGAGCACTGCCATGGGACAATCCCTATGTGCTTTGATGTATTGACTTGATTCTAAAACCAATCACGTACATCCTAATATTCTCATGGGTGCTCAAAAGCAATGTCGCATCTACTACTCTCAAACACACCAAGTTTTGTCGATGTAACTACGGGTCTCATACGCATCAAGTTTTGTAACTACATAATGTAATCACAACTACGACAATCAACACACACTAACTTTTACAAGGCAGCTACACAGATCAACAACGTCAATTCATCAATTCATGCGACACATGAATAACACAAGAAATGCACTAAAACTGTGTAGATAAATAAAAGCAAGTATTCAAAGTACATCAAGCAACATAGTTCAACATCCCAAGGCACCGTGGAATGGTTAGCCTCTCATGAATTCATACAACTGAGAAGGAGGAAAGAATGCACTAAGAAGAGAAATCATGACTCCTCTTTTACATAATCTCTTCAGTTGTGAGCTAAATCCACTTCTCTCATGCCTCCAACTCGACCTTTAACCCCTTTGATGGTGTGCTAAAGCTTGATCATCAATCTAGTGATCGGCCACAGTGGAGAGAAGAAACCCTCAACCAAGCTCTCCCTTGAAAACCTAGATCTATGAAATAAGAACTATTAGGGCTCAACACAGGATAAGAACTGGCGTGCTTAGGCCGTGCTCTTTCTTGCGACTTTTAAGAGAACCAGCTAAGTGTTATCTAGAGAAAATCATGGGGAGAGCACAGTCGTGCTCTACCCGTGCGCAACTTGAGCTCGCTCATGACAGAAGTACGTTGACCATGCTTCGCCTCAAAACACAAGAGGCTCCCATCTAGAGATAATCATGGGGAGAAACCACACTCGTGCTTTGCCTGTGCTTGCCCTAAAAGGTAGAGAAGCTTCATTCCAAAGAATAAAACAGGGAGATGGCACACTCATGCTCGGCATGGACACTTAGAGAATTTGTGCTCTTTAGTCAGTTTTCCTTCTGAATTCACTCAAACATGATTTGAACCCTGACATTCTACACAATGAATATAATATACCCAAATAGCATCGTATATAAATAAAAAGAGCTTAAAGACAAGCAAAAGAGTAAATTAGATTTATGAAAAACATGATATGAAATGCACTCATCATTTTGATTCAAAACAATGAGACAATCTGAAAAGAACAAAAGGATTAGTGTTTGATTCAAAACTAAAAAAAAGGACAAATTCTGAAAAAAAACAACAACATAGGATTAGTGAAAGGCTCCAACTTGGTGTAGAAGAAGAGGTCTAGATGATGGCCCGATCTTCACAGCGTAGGATCAAGGTTGAGGGATAACTAGTTACGATCATCTGGGGATGGATGCGACCCGTACATTGGGAAGAGTCAACCCAAAGCTCCAATAACTCTGACCCACTATTTGAACAATCGCAGAACCACAAACCAGAAACTAATCCACACAAAACGCACAAAAGAGTAGAGCACGAATAAGGAGAAAGCTAAAATTTCCTTCTCGTGAATCAGAGGGAACTCACAAGAACAATGGTAGTAAGATAACTCTTATTTAATGAATAATAATAAAAGTTCTATCTTTCAAAAGAGAAAGTACAAGGCTTACATAAACTTGGATACAACAAAACTAACTTAATGAAATTGGCTAGGGAATCAATCTAAAAATAGAAAATGAAAATTTGCTAGGAAGACAATCTAAAAACAGGGAAATAAGGGTTACAGAATCAATCTAAATATGAGAATAGTATCCCTCGGGTGTACTGTAGCACATTGATAAGTGCTTGTGTGATAAGAATGCAAATTGTTCTTTCCTTATGATGAGCATTCTTTTATCGGGTTTTTGCGCTAATATGTGTGCATTTATGTTACTTTCATGCATATAAGGTTGTGAAGCCGAATGGTAAAGAAAGAACCAATGTAGATCATGAACGCACTATTTGGAGGAAATCTTGAGAAGGTTCAAATGCGAAGACATAAATCCGGTACAAGATGTAAGAGTGTGTGCCAAACTCCTTGTATTCAAGTTAGCACAATGGTTTGGAGGGGCACAATGCCAGTCACATTCGAGTATCCCGGCTTGTGCATTGATAGCAAGATCTTCACAATGAAGCCATTTATTGAAGAAGCAAAGCGATCCATGACGTAATTTGTGCCCGTTTACATTACCTTGATGAAAGCATGGATTCGGGAGTGTTTCGGGCTGTTATCCTAGCAAACACTGTAGCAATTCATTGTAGTAGATATTGTTCGCAACTGCCCGAAAAAGTGAAGTTCAGAGAATCCACATAGACGTGTGGAAATTATCCACGCTCATGCAGAATTTCCACAGGCCCGCGTCGAGAATCCATAGAGGCGTGTAGATGCCCGACTCTAGCCCTATCTAAAGCCAATTTCAGCTCGATTTCAGCCCGATTTTAGCATTCTTTTCCCCATCTTTTCCCCAACTTGAGAGAGGGCGGCGTCTAGGGTTTTGACAGGTATTGGCAAGGGATTTGGAGAGTTTCTACGGCTTTGACAACGTGCTCCATTTGGAAGAAGGTTAGTGGCAGAGCTTTCATCAGCACCGATCCTGCGAGATGTATCCTAGGCTGGACAAAGAGACCTGTGGAAGAGCCGAGGCTTCTCCACAAGACCAACGTCATGACTATCGAGGGGGTTTTCAATGGATTACTTGCTTTTACATTCGATTTCATTGTTGATTGTAACTAGCTTCATGGAGAGCTAAACCCCCTAGTGGCTACTTCGATTTGTGAACCTTGGGATGTATTGGTTTCATTAAACCTTTTATTATGCTTTCATTAATTGATGCGTTAATTGAGTTCCAATCTAGAATGCTTGATTGAATGAATACTCCCGTAGGGTGACACTAGAGTTGAGACTTCTTGTTGGTAAACCTTGTGAGTGAGTGACACACCACGAGAGTTAGACAAAGCTAGATTGGAGAGGGTTGAGAGGGTGAGTCGAGATGTAGCGGAGCGTCCCCTTTCCCCTCCGGTGTGATTTATTTTACCTCCAATTCCTCGAGTTCTTTGCGGTCATAGTAGAGTGAATGGGCTAAGGGATGACTTTCCGCTGGGGCTTAGTTGCGAGTGCAATGGAGTGAAGCGTCGAAGTGATTTTAGCATCAAGGGATTAATTATGGCTAGGGACCTTACGGTTGGACCAAAGGGTTAGGTCTACATTCAGGAAGAGGATTTATCACTTGTAATTCCTAGAACTCAATGCATAGACGAGTGCGAGGTTGAGAGATTGTTCAATTTCTCCGCCGGGACATGTATAGGGTTTAGGCATGGTTGACTTTTGATTTGGGACCATGTATTAAAGGATCTCCACGACTCATTAATTCATTAGATAGAAAGCATAATAGAGGGTTTTTACACTTGAAATGATTGTCCTAGGCGGATCAATATCCGAGTACCCCATTTATATCGATTGCGTTACCTCTCCTTTACTTGTGTTCTCTCTCTTGTCTCTTTTACTTTTGTTTGCAATATATCTTGTCACACAAATCACTATTCATAATTCGCTTAGTTAAGAAACAATTTAAGTATTTTTCTCCCTACTCCCTGTGGATACGATACCCACTCACCTAGGATTTTATTACTCGACAAACCCATGCACTTGCGGGACATACGCAAGGGGCGTTGTCAAGTTTTTGGCACCGTTGCCAGGGCGTAGGCATTTAGAGATACTTTGCACTTTGTTTTCTTAACTAATCATTCATTCATTCTATTTGACATCTTCTTTTTCTATCACCATTCTAATTTGTTATTTTCCTGGATTACAGGAAAAGAAATTATTGTCATGCCTGAGTTATTCGACACTATCACGGGAATGGTTAAAAATGTGGAATACAAAGTTCAATTGTTTGCAGGACAAGACACACCGTGATATCTCTTGCAAGAATTATACACTATTCAACATCCCATGGAAGAATCAATTGAAGAATACATTGCTAGAATTCAAGAGAGGAATTGCGAATTATATAGTGTGCTAGATCAGTTTGAGAAATCTGCATTGGCATCGATGAGTGATCACTTAGAAGAAAGTTTGGAGAGAGTCCTCACTCAGTTTGATTTGTCTTATCATGAACAAAGGCAGGAACTTTTCTCTGTGGGTGTATCGATGTCAGGAAGGGAAATTTGTGGGATGGAGGCATTGATAGCCGTTGAAGACGACACAGAAACACATTCACTAGTAGAAGAGGGGGAGAATGATTTTGACCAAGATGCGAACAACTTTGAGGAGATTGACAGATTGAAGGAAAGCAAGTTGCGCCCATCGATTGATGAACCACCAGAATTAGAGCTTAAAACCCTGCCTGTACATTTGGAATATCCTTTCTTGATGGAAGACTCCAAACTCCTGGTGATTGTGGCTTCAAACTTGTCTGTGGATCAAAAGGGCAAGCTTGTTAGCATGTTGAAAAGGCATAAGTCGGCTATTGCGTGGAAGATTTCAGACATTAAGGGTAGATATCCGTCATTTTGTACTCATAAAATCTTAATGGAAGATGACTACAAATCTATGATCCAACCTCAGTGAAGACTAAATCCGAACATAAAAGAAGTCGTCAAGGCGGAGGTGGTGAAGCACCTAGATGCAGGGATTATCTACCGCATATCCGATAGTGCATGGTTGTGCCCAACTCAAGTGGTTCCGAAAAAAGGGGGATGACAGTTGTGAGAAATGAAAAGAATGAATTGATTCCAACCAGGATAGTTATAGGATGGTGAATTTGCATTGATTATAGAAGATTAAACTATGCCACTCGAAAAGATCATTTCCCATTGCCATTTATCGATCAGATGCTGGAATGATTGGCAGGGCATCAATTTTATTGCTTCCATGATGGCATGTTGGGATACTTTCAAATCCCCATAGCTCCAGAAGATCAGGAGAAGACCACATTTACTTGCCCATACGGTACTTTTGCTTACAGAAGAATGTTGTTCGGGTTGTGTAATGCACCAGCAACATTCCAACGCTGCATGACGGCCATTTTTGATGATCTTCTGGAAGACATTATGGAGGTGCTCATGGATGATTTTTCAGTATTTGGAGACTCTTTCGATATATGCTTAAAGAATTTGGAGAGAGTGCTAGTGAGATATGAATTAACGAACCTCGTCCTCAACTGGGAGAAGTGTCACTTTATGGTCCAAGAAGGCATTGTCCTTGGACATAAGATTTCCCAACCAGGTATGGAGGTGGATAGGGCAAATATTGAGGTCATCGAAAAGCTTCCTCCACCTACAAATGTAAAAGGGATCCGCAATTTCTTGGGGCATGCAGGTTTTTACAGAAGGTTTGTCAAGGATTTTTCGAAGATCACGTAACCATTGACTAAACTCCTAGAAAAAGAAGCTCCATTTGATTTTGTGGATAACTATATGAGTGCAATGAATTTGTTGAAGGAGAGCACCAATTTTGACAATACCGGATTGGAATGAAGTCTTTGAGCTCATGTGTAACGCAAGTGATTACTCTGTGGGAGCAATGTTGGGTCAAAGGAAAGACAAGCAGTTTCGACCGATTTATTATGCTAGCAAGACCCCCATAATTGCTCAAGACAATTATACAACTACCGAAAAGGAGTTGTTAGCAGTGGTGTTTGCTTTTGACAAGTTCAGGCCATACCTCATTTTATCCAGGGTCACAATATTTACATATCACTCAACACTCCATTATCTCATGAACAAGACTGACGCAAAGCTGAGATTGATTCGATGGATCTTATTGTTATAAGAATTTGATATGGAAATAAAAGATAAGAGGGGAACCAAAAATATAGTTGCGGATCATCTTTCAAGATTAGAAGGTTGTGAGGGGCAAGAACCGGTGAGCAAGGAGGTCAATGATTTTTTCCCTGAAGAACATTTGTATGCAGTACATGAGGCAAAGTAAGAGGACACATCATAGTTCACGGATTTTGCAAATTATTTGTCAGGAAAGGTACTAAAGCCGACTTTATTCTAGGATATACATCAGTTTGTTTTTCGATGTGAAAGTTTTCAGAGGACTGGAAACCTATCACGAAGAGATGAGATGCCTCAGAATCCAATGCAATTTTGTGAGGTGTTTGATGTGTGGGGAATTGACTTCAGGGGACTATTCCCAAGACCAATGGTAATCAATACATCCTGGTGGCAGTTGATTATGTTTCTAAATGGGTGGAAGCTCAAGCTCTTCCAACCAATGATGTTAGAACGGTGGTGAAATTTTTGAAGAGGTTGTTTACTCGGTTTGGGACACCACGAATCATCATTAGCGATCGAGGGACCCATTTTTGCAGCTCACAACTGCCAAAAGTGTTGAAGCACTATGGAGTACATCATCGTCTTCCTACCCCCTACCACCCGCAAATGAGTGGTCAAGTGGAAGTCACAAACAGGGAGCTCAAGATGATCTTAACCAAGTCTGTGGAACAAGGAAAGCGGGATTGGTCGGAAAGGTTAGACGACAAACTTTTGGCTCATAGAACTGCATACAAAACTCCAATAGGGAACATTCCCTATAATTTGGTGTATGGAAAATCCTGTCATTTGCCTGTAGTGTTAGAGTGTAAAGCATATTGGGCAATCAAGGCTATGAAATTGATTTGAGCAAGTCGGGGAACAAAGAATGCTACATCTCAACGAGCTAGATGAATGGAGAATGAAAGCATATGAGAATGCAAGGATTTATAAGGGAAGGATTTGGAAGTGGCATTACAAGCATATTAAGAATCTGAAAGAGTTCAAATTGGGCGATCAGGTGTTACTATTCAATTCTCGTCTACGGTTATTTTCGGGAATCCTAAGTCTAGATGTTTTGTCCCTTATACAGTAACCGAAGTTTCACCTCATGGGGCTGTTGAGAATACCTATCCAGACAAGGGTACATTTAAGGTGAATGGGCATAGGCTGAAACCATACTATGGAGGAGAGGTTGGTAATGACGACAAGGAAGTATTCTCTTTCATAAACCCCATTGAGGTAAGACAAGGTACGTCAAACTTAGTGACATTAAACAACCGCTTCTTAGGAGGCAACCCAAGCATTTACTGTTTTCTTAGTTGTGAGTTTAGTGTTTGCATGAATAAGACTTTGAGTGTGGTGTCATGATTTTTAGATGCTTCTCCTGTGATTTTCTTGTTGATTTTCGGTGTTATCATGTGCGTTAGCTTGTTTTGGCGAGGCTTTTGGTCGTGCGACCTAGTTTATTATGTTTTCACTGGTGTGTTTTGCATAATAGGGAGGGCTCTGAGTGTGCATACATGTTCAAGAAATTTTTGCAGAGCTTACAGAGTAAGTCATCCAGAGAAAACGCATAGGCGTGTGGAATTTCTACACGCTCGTGGATTTGTGTTGTGAGCTCGTCCAGAGAAGGCACATGAGCGTGGACTCACCCCTGTGAGCGACCCTGCAACATCCGCATGCCCGTGGGTAATTTATGCATGGGCGTGCGCCTCCCTGCAGAGACTTAGCAATTTTTTCCGAGAGTGCACAGGGGAGTGGATTCCCCCCTGTGAGCGAACCTGTGAAAAATGCACAAGCGTAGGTATTTTCCTCACGCCCGTGCGGATATGTTCAGAAAGGAGGAGTGTTCTCCCGATAGCGCACAGGAGCGTGTGTCTGCCCCTGTGAGTCTCTCCTGTGGAGGCGCACGGGCGTGGGTCTTTTCCGCACGCCCATGTGAATGTGCAGGACTCATAACACTACGTTCTCCCTTTATAAATTTATCGAGCCCTTTCCATTAAAATATCTCCAAGCACTTAGAGAACACTCTCTAGCACTCCCCCGGCCTTTAATTGTAGATTTTCAGTAGATTATTTGAGGTTCTCACCGATTTCAGGGGTCTTAGCTTAATCTCATCTGTAAACCCTTGTTTTATCTTTTCTTCATTAGTATTTGACTCTCTTCGATATTCTTCGATTAAACTAGTGAATGTGCCTCGGTTTCATGCTAAAATGGTTGTGGTATGTTTTTAATGAGCTATAGAAGAGAGGGAGAGGTGTATTCATGGGTTTTTGCCACAGGGGCCGTGCGGTTTTCATGCCCCATCAATCCATACGTGCGTGTGGAATTTCCACATGACCGTGTGGATTCCAGCATTATTATGTTTTGAAAGAATTTGATCGATTTTACTTCCAATGCATGCAGGTATGGCCCCCAGATCGAAGAAAGCAGCTGGTAAGCGTCGTAGAGAGCCTACACCTGAGCCGGAAAGCTTAGAATTTGCTCTTCCTGAACATCAAGCTCAATTTGAGCAGCTGGCAAAGCTGAAGTACGGTCAGACGCGGATCCCGGACGTGAGATCACTGAAGAAGGTGCAGTTAGCACATAGCATGGCCGATGAGGTCGAGGAGTTGCTATTTGTTGGTAGTTGGCGCAAACTGTTGATTATTCGTGACATCGCTATCCGCCCACTCACATTGGAGATGCTTGTCTCATTTGAGTTTGACCGCTCTTATGCTCATTTCGATAGCCTCGGTGCCATTCAGTTCAGAGCTTTTGGACAACATCATTGTATGAGCGTCACGCAGTTCTCCGTTAGACTTGGGTTATATAATGAGGAGTTCATTGTGACGGAGGAGTATGATGAGCTACCGATTAACTATTCGGGAAGCTTAACCCTCCAGAGAGCCTATCGAATACTATGTTGTCAAGGTCGATATGAACCAGTACTGTCGAAGGGTACATGCCTTTCTCGACCTAGTTACAGATATCTTCATACCATCCTGAGTAAATCAGTGAACGGTCGTGGTGATAGCATGGGAGTCCTTAGCAGGCAGGAACTTCTATATTTATATTCCATGGTGCGGAACGAGCTGATTCATGTGGGACACATTTTAGCATAGTATCTGAAGCATCAGGTTCAGTATCCCAGGCTTGGTGTCATTTTCTCAGGCGCATTCATCACTAGACTCATCCTAAAGATGGGCCTACGAGACATGATTAGAGAGACCGAGAAGACGATAGTACCAGCACCCCTCGGGTTAGAGACAATGAGGCTCATGGGTATGATCAAGAAATATCCTAATGGTGTTTATATGTTGAATATGCCACTACCAGAGCCATTTGTGTCCAAGGAAGCCGCAGCATAGGGGTCTCAGCCAGCTTTAGAGTCACATGCCGAGAGAGATGAGACAGATGTGGTCTCTCCAGCACACGAGCCCCCACCAGTGCGGATATTTTCTCTGACTCGAGTCCATGATCGGTTTGAGAGGCTCGAGAGTGCCATAGGGATCCTGCAGCAAAATGTGGCTGAGGTTCGGGCTACACATGCCGCGAACCACACCGAGTTCATGGCACAATTCGACATCATACAGCAGTTGCTAGAGCGAGACACGAGATTACCATATGTGACCCGATCCCCAGCACCAGCTGATCCACCAGCATCGTCCCCTTCACCAGCATCATCCGAGCCAGAGCGTGACACTGACGCTTGATTCGTCGTCCTATACTTTTTGTTATTGTTTACTTTTGCATTTCATATTGGTCTTGTATACTCATAAAGGACTTTTCTTCTGATTTTATTTTCATTTTGATGTCTTGAGTTGTATTCATTGCTTTATCTTTTATTTACTCGAGCTATTTTTGTTTTATTGAGCTTCACTGAACCCCCTCCTGTATGCGTATAGATGGTCCTGTCAGTTTGTTAACTGATAACTAGTCATGAACACGACCAAGGTGTTTCGGCCGTGTGTGCTTCATAACCCGTTGGAATAACTCTTCGTAGGATTTAGCTCCATCAAATGCAACACTAGGAGTCAGGGGAGTATATGTTTTGATTGTTTCTCTCACATATATTCTTGTTTGATATATTATGAGTGAGCTAGCATGTGTACATTGGGGATAATGTACAACTTAAGTCTTCTTGGGGAGTTTCATAATGCACATCCCTTATATTACTTTCGATTGATATACATGCTCACATAGCCAATGGTGGTTCACCTTAGTTGCAATGATTATATTTTTTAGTTTAGGAGAATTTTTAACAATGAATGTTCTCATGCTCTAGTTCTTACTTGGGACTAGTTATAGTTGTTTCTTTTGTAATCAATTAAAAAAAACAGTTTTATTATTTAGTTGTGCTTGTTGGGTGGAAACAGTTAGCACCTTATGAAGTTTGAAGTTATTCTTATAAGTCGGGTAGTAGTTATGCCCTAATGATAGAAAGAGCTATCTCATAGAGTGAGTGAAAGCTACCATCCCGGTAGAAAGAGCTACCACCTCGAAAGTGTGAAAACGGCCGCTTTGGAAAGGGCTACATTAGATGATGTGTTAAGCTACTACCACCTTTTTAATTTTTGTTGCTTTGTTTGTTTAGATAAATAAGTCCCTTATACTTAGAACTTTGAGGAGTATACCTTAGGTTGACCTGAGTGAGTTTACACACAGTTACACGATTTCGGGTTTGTTGTCCTTTTTTATTCGAATTTTTAGTTAGAGCATTGTTTTTTCGTATTTAATATTGTAATTTCCATTACTTGTAGAATGCTCTCTTTGCATGTTTTGGAGAACCTAAGGCCAAGCACTTCCATATTTCCTTCGTCTATACTATAATGTCTTAATCTTTTGCTTGAGTACAAGCAAAAGCTTAAGTGTGGGGGAGTTGATAAATGCTTGTGTGATAAGAATGCGAAGTGTTCTTTCCTTATGATGAGCATTACTTTTATCGGGTTTTAGCGGTAAAATGTGTGCATTTATGTTACTTTCATGCCTATAGGGTTGGGAAGCCGAATGGTAAAAAAGAAACTAATGTAGATCGTGAACGTACAATTTGGAGGAAATCTTGAGAAGGTTCAAACGCGAAAACATAAGTCGGGTTGAAGATGCAAGAATGTGTGCCAACCTCCTTGTATTCAAGTTAGCACGATAGTTTGGAGTGGCACAAGGGCAGTCACATTCGAGTATCCTGCTTTGTGCATTGATAGCAAGATTTTCACCAATGAAACCATTTATTGAAGAAGCAAAGCGATCTATGATGTAAATGTGTACCCGTTTATGTTACCTAGATGAAAGCATGGATTCGGGAGTGTTTCGGGCTTGTACTGCAGCAAACACTGTAGCAATTTACCGTAGCAGGGTACCGTTCACAGCCCGTGCGGAATTTCCACAGGCCCGTGTGGAGAATCCTCAGGGGTGTATGGATGCCCAATTCCAACCCTATTTAAAGCCAATTTCAGCCCCGATTTAGCATTCCTTTCTCCATCTTTTCCCGAACTTGAGAGAGGGCTGCGGCTAGGGTTTTGAGAGATATTGGCAAGGGATTTGGAGAGGTTCTACAGCTTCAACATCGCGCTTTATTTAGAAGAAGGTTAGTGGGAGAGGTTTCGTCGGCACCGATCCGGCAATGTGTATACTAGGCCGGATAAAGGGACCTTTGGAAGAGTCGAGGCTTTTCCATGGCTCATTAATGCATTAGTTAGGAAGAATAATAGAGGGTTTTGCACTTGAAATGATCGTCATAGGCGGAACAATATTCAAGTACCCCATTTATATCGATTGCCGTACCTCCTCTTTACTTGTGATCCTCTTTCTTGTCTCTTTTATTCTTGTTTACATTACATCTTGTTAACAAAACCATTATTCATCTTTCACTTGGTTAAGAAACAATTCAAGTATTTTTTATTCTGTACTCCTTGTGGATACGATACCCACTCACCTGGGATTTTATTACTCGACAAACCCGTGCACTTGCGGGCCATTTTGGAAGGATTTTCATTAGTTTTTCCGACTGATTCCAAGTTTTATTGTTCAACTCGTCAGTGAGCTCTATGTCCTTCTTCTCTTCGCCAATTCTTGATTTTAGTCAATGAAACTAGATAATATTGTCTCATTTCTACAATTAGGGGGGATTTCCATGCTTAGAAAGAAATTAGAAATGATTAAACAGTGTATTTTTGGATTTTTAAGGTCCGGCCCTGCGGTTTTCAAGCCCCGTGGATCCACACGGGGGTGTGGAAATTCCACACAACTGTGCGGATTTCTGTAGTTTGTTTGATGGATTTTCTTTTAAATTTTGCAGATTATGGCACCTCGTTCAAAGAAGCAAGCTAATAAACGGCGGCGAGAGTCATCTCTTGAGCCTGAAAGCATAAGATTTGCTATTCCCGAGCATGAAGTGCGCTTTGAGCGATTATCGAGGTTGAGATTTGGACAATCTCGCCTCCTAGACACTAGTATTCTGCAGGATATACAGTAGGGAGATGAGTTAGCGGATGAGGTCAAGGATCTTGTTGCAGTGGATGTTTGGGGGCAGTTATTTTTAATCAAGGAGCCAGTCATTCGTACACTTACTCTTGAGGTCCGATCATCATTCGAGTTTGACAAATCTTATGCACGATTCGACAGCATTGACGCCATTTAGTTTAGAGCATTTGGGTATCACCATAGCATGAGCATTATTCAGTTTTCAGTTCGGCTCGGCTTATACGAGGAGGCATTTACAGACACTATGGAGTATGCCCAGTTACCTACAGATTACCCTGGAGCCTTGACCCCGCAAAGGGCATACAGAGCATTGTGTGGTCAGGGCCTGTCTAAGCCATGTGTGTCCAAGGCCACATTCCTTTCTCGACCTGGTTATCGATATTTACATGCCATTCTGAGCAGGTCGATGAATGGCCGTGGTGATAGCACTGGCGTTTTGAGCCGGCATGAGCTGTTGTACCTGTACTCGATGGTTCAGAGCACAACGATTCATCTAGGGCACATTGTCATTGAATATATACGACATCATGGATAGTACGTCCAATTATGAGCATGGACGCGATTGGTCTCCTAGACGTGATTCGTGGGGCCTTGAAGATGAGTATACCTGCTTCCCTGAGCTTGGAGACAATGAGATTGATGGGGATGATCCGCAAAGTCCAGTCAGGGGTGTATACTCTGATTACCCCTGCCTCAAAGGCAGTAGAGGAGGGGATGATCTAGGTGAGGGTTCTCTACCTGCCCTCGAGCTGCAGCCGACACCGATGGAGACCGAGGCACCTCCTTATGTAGAGGGGCCACCCCCAGTACGCATGTTTTCGCCATCTCGAGCCTATGATCGCTTTGAGAGGCTAGAAAGTGCGGTGGGGGTGCTACGAACAGAGATTGCTGAGGTTCGGTCTACACAGGTCACGCAGCACACAGAGATCATGGCGCGTTTCGACACATTACAGCAGATTCTTGAGCGAGATGTTGCCTCATCATTTAATCTGAGACCGCGGACTCCCCAAGCTCCTCTGGCATCATCTTCTCCTGATCCTCGTGCACCTTTTGAGTATCCAGCAGCAGCAGAGCCGACAGCGTACGACACGAACATTTGACTTTATTTTTTCGCTTCTTTGCCTTTGCATTTTATTTTGGACTTGTATACTCAGAAAGGACTTTTCTTCTGAGTATATTTTCATTTTGATATCTTGAGTTGTATTCATTACTTCATCTTTTATTTACTCGAGTAGTTTTTTGTTTTTAATGAGCTTCACTGAACCCCCTCGTGTATGCTTGCAGATGGTCTTATCAGTATGTGAACTGAAAACTAGTCATGGACACGGCGAAGGTGCTTCGGCCCTTGGCTGTGTGTGCTTCACAACCCGTTGGAACAACACTTCCAAGGATTTAGCTCCATCAAATGCAACACTAGGAGTCAGGGGAGTATTGTTTTGATTGTTTCTCCCGCATATATTCTTGTTTGATATATTATGAGTGAGCTTGCATGTGTACGTTGGGGACAATGTACAACTTAACTGTTTGGTGGGGGGGGAGTCTCATAATGCACTTCTCATTTATTTTAGTTTTGATTGATATACATGCTCACATAGCGAATGGCGGTTCACCTTAGTTGCAAAGATTATATTCTTGTTTAGGAGAATTTTTAACATTGAATGTTCTCATGCTCTAGTTAATGCTTGAATTTCAAGGAATTTTTTCTTGGTTAACACTTGTTGCACTACTCACTCTTTACACTCTTTTGGAAACTTAAGTTTGATGTTAAAGTGATTAATTATAGTTGTTTCTTTTGTTAACTGTTTCAAGAAAAAAAAAAGAACAAAATAGTTTTAATTTTTTTAGTTGTGCTTGTTGGGTGGAAAGAGCTACCACCTATGAAGTATAAAGCTACTCTTATAAGTCAGATACTAGTTATGCCGTAATGAGAGAAAGAGCTATCTCATAGGATGAGTGAAAGCTACCACACCGGTAGAAAGAGCTACCACCTCAAAAGTGTGAAAGCCACTCTAACGCCCGCCTTGGAAAGGGCTACCTCACAGGATGTGTGAAGCTACTAACTTTTTTATAATTTTTGTTATATTTTTGTAGATAAATAAGTCTCTTATACTTAGAACTTTGAGAATTATACCTCGGGTTGACTTGAATGAGTTTTAAACACACTTACACGACTTCGGGTTTGTTGTCCTTTTTTATTCAAGTTTTTAGCTAGAGTATTGATTTTTCGTATTTAGTGTTGAATTTCCCTTACTTATAGAATGCTCTCTTTGCATTTTATGGTGAACCTAAGGCCAAACACTTCCAATATTTCCTTCGTATATACTTCAATGTTTTAATTTTTGCTTGAGGACAAGCAAAAGCTTAAGTGTGGGGGATTTTGATAAGTGTTGTGTGATAAGAATGCGAATATGTGTGAATTTATGTTACTTTCATGCGTATAGAGTTGTGAAGCCGAATATTAAAGAAAGAAGCCAATGTAGGTCGTGAACGCACTATTTGGAGGAAATCTTGAGAAGGTTCAAACGCGAAGTCATAAGTCTGGTTCAAGATGTAAGAATGTGTGCCAACCTCCTTGTATTCAAGTTAGCACAATGATTTGGAGGGGCACAAAGGCAGTTACATTCGAGTATCCCGGCTTGTGCATTGATAGCAAGATCTTCACCAATGAAGCCGTTTATTGAAGAAGCAAGGCGATCTACGACGTAAACGTGTGCCCGTTTACGTTACCTAGATGAAAAAATGGATTCGGGAGTGTTTCGAGTCGCTTCTGTAGCAGTTTCTGTTCACAGCCGCCCGAAAATAGTGAAGTTCATAGAATCCACACGGGCATGTGGGCATTATCCATACCCGTGTGGAGAATCCGGAGGGGCGTGTGGATTCCCGATTTTAGCCCTATTTAAGGCTGATTTCAGCCCCGATTTCAGGATCCTTTTGCTCATATTTTCCTCAACTTGAGAGAGGGCGGCGGCTAGGGTTTTGACAGGTATTGGCAAGGGATTTGGAGACATTCTATGGCTCGACATCGCGCTTCATTTGGAAGAAGATTAGTGGGAGAGCTTTCGTCTGCATCGATCTGGCGAGGTGTATTCTAGGCCGGATAAAGGGACCTTTGGAAGAGTCGAGGTTTGTCCACAAAACCATCATCATGACTATGGAGGGGGTTTTCTATGGATTACTTGCTTTTACATTCGCTTTCATTGTTGATTGTAACTAGCTCCATGGAGAGCTAAACCCCCTAGTGGGTACTTAGATTTGTGAACCCTAGGATGTTTTTGTTTCATTTAACCATTTATTATGCTTTCATTAATTGATGCTTTAATTGAGTTAAAATATTGAATGTTTGATTGAATGAATACTCGTTTAGAGTGACACTAGGGTTGAGAGTTCTTATTGGTAACCCTTGTGAGTGAGTGACACACCACGAGAGTTAGACAAAGCTAAATTGGAGAGGGTTGAGAGGGTGAGTAGAGAGGTAGCGGAGCGTCCCTTCATTTCATCAAGTTCTTTGCGGTCATAGTAGAGTGAATGGGCTTGGGGATGACCTTCCGCTGGGGCTTAGTTGCAGAGGCAACAGAGTGAAGCGTTGAAGTGATTTTAGCACGTAGGGCTTAATTGTGACTAGGACTTTCACCTCGACCCAAGGTTAGGTCTATATCTAGGAAGAGGGTTTATCATTTGGAATCCCTCGAACTCCATGTGATTCTATCCAAGTGCGAGGTGTTGAGATAGTTCGATTTCTCCTCCGGGACATGGTATAAAGTTAGTCACTGTTGACCTTAGATTTGGGACCGTGTATTGAAGGATTATCACGACTAATTAATGCATTAATTAGGAAGCATAATAGTTGGTTTTGCACTTGAAACGATTGTCCTAGGCGGAACAATATCCAAGTACCCCATTTATATCGATTGCTTTACCTCCCTTTTACTTGTGCTTCTCTTTCTTATCTCTTTTATTCTTATTTACATTACATCTTGTTAACAAAACCATTATTCATCTTTTCACTTGGTTAAGAAACAATTAAAGTATTTTTTATTCCCTACTCCCTGTGGATACGATACACACTGACCTTGGATTTTATTACTCGACAAACCCGTGCACTGGGAGACTTACGCAAGGGGCGTCGTTAGTAGCTTTAAAACCATATAAAATTTTGAATGGACAAAATTTAGTGGTGGAAGGTATCACCCTGTTATATGTGAATTTGACATGCGGTACACACTCCTCTGACATCTTTAAATTCTTCTTTAAAATTGTTTTTAATATCATGGATAATGCGCGGTTAACAACTTCTATTTGCCCATTTGTCTGGGGGTGACACGTAGTGGTGAAAAATAGCTTGGTTCCTAGCTTCCCCCGCTAGGTTTTCCAAAAATAGCTCAAGGACTTTGTATTATGATCTTAGACAATGGTTCGTAGCACACCATGTAGTCGCACCACTTCCCTGAAAAATAGATCAGCAACATGTGAATCATCATTGCTCTTATGACAAGGAATAAAATGAGCCATCTTGCTAAACCTATCAACAACCACAAATATAGAATCCCTTCCCCTCTTAGTTCTTGGCACGTCTTGCATCACTGCACGTTGCACTCAACATCATGCCTCATTTTTTGGGAAAAAGAAGTGGTCATTCAACACATTTTCTGTCTTCTTAGCACCAAAGTGGCCCATCAGACCACCACCTTGAGCTTCCAACAAGAGTAATAAGCGAGCAGAGCAATCTTGTATATATAATTTGTTAGCTCGAAATAAGAAACCATCATGCAAATGAAACTTTTCCCAGCCTTTTCCTGTACTACATTTAGAATAGGGTTCAGCAAAGTATGAATCTTTATTATATAACTCTTTAATGCTTTCTAAACCCAGAATTTTAGCATCTAGTCGGGACATCAAAGCATGGCGCCTAGACAATGCATCAGCTACAAGGTTATCCTTCCTTTTCTTGTACTTGACAATGTAAGGAAAAGATTAAATGAACGCACTCCTTGAATGTCTATGATTTAGTTTTAATTGACCCTTAAGATGCTTCAATGATTTTTGGTCAGAATTTATCACAAATTCTTTTGGCCATAAGTAATGTTGCTATGTTTCCAAAGCCCTCACAAGCGCATGCAACTCCTTATCATAAACAGAATAATTGAGAGCTGGACCACTTAGCTTCTCACTAAAATAAGCAATGGGCCTACCTTCTTGCATAAGCTCCCCGCTAATACCAACACCACTTGCATCAAATTTTATTTCGAAAGTCTTACCAAAATCAGGAAGTGCTAGTAGTGGTGCGGATGTCAATTTGTCCTTTAATTTTTGAAATGCCTATTTTTATGCCATCCCCCATTTGAATGAAACTTCTTTCTTTGTCAATTCATTGATTCTGGGGGCAATGGTGCTGAAATCCTTCACAAACTGACGGTAAAAGCCAGCAAGTCCTAGAAAGCTTCTCACCTCGCTCACTGATATGTGCTTATGTATTAGTAATATCAAGTATTCTTTTCTTACAATGAGCATTACTTTTCTCACATTTTATCACTCACACATGTGTATGTGTTACTCTTGTGCATGTAGGTTTGAGGAGACAAGTATGGAAGAAAGAAGCCAAAGTAGACTGTGAATGCATGTTGTTGATAAAATCTTAGAGTGAATAAACGTGAAGACACAAGTTGTGCTCAAATACACATGAGTGTGTGCCAACTTCCGTTGTGCTCGAGTGAACGTGCCAAGTAGAGGGCACAAAGACAGTCACACTCATGTGTTCCGACTTGTGCAAAGCTAGTAAGATTATCGTCAAATGTGATTTTGTTGAACAAGCAACGTGTTCTACCGTATGAATGTGTACCCCATTCATGTAGCCTAGATGGAAAGTGTGGATTCAAGAGTATTTTTGGCGGAGCCCTGTAGCAGTTTACTATAGAAAAATCGATGTAGTAAAGTTACTGTAGTAGTTACTATTCATAGGCCGGAGAAAATCAATTCCTGCAGATTCAAACGGGCATGTGAAAATTCCACACGCTCGTGTGGGTGCCCGATTTTAGCCATATTTAAGTCGCGATTTTAGTCCGTTTTGAAGATTTTTTTCCTATCTTTTGCCCATCTCTTCACCATCTTTGGACGTGCTCGCGGCTAATGTTTAGAGGTGTTTTGGGAAGGCTTTTGGAGTGGTTCTACGGCTTTCAACACCACGTTCTTTCGGAAGAGAGTTATTGGGGAGCTTTCGTCGGCATCGATTCGGCAAGGTGTGCCCTAGGCTTGACGAGGAAACCTTTGGAGAAGATACGGATACTCCATAAGACCATTGACACGAATACCAAGGGGGTTTTACTTATGGATTAGATGCTTTTACTTTCAATTTCATAATTAGTTGTATCTTACTCCATGGAGAGCTAAACCCCTAGTGGGTACTTGGACTTGTAAACCCTAGGTTGATATTGTTTCTTTGACCTTTCTATTATGTTTATTTAATTGATGTCTTCAATTGAGTTCCAATATTGAATGCTTGTTGCATTTTTTTTCCCTTATAGAGACACTAGGGCTAATAGCCTACATTGGTAATCCTTCTGAGTGAGTGACACAGCATGAGGATAGACAAAGAAAGATTGGAGAGGATTGAGAGTGTGAGTCGAGAGGTAGCAGAACATCCCCTTTCCCCTTCGATGTTATTTATCCTACCTCCGTGTTTCATGAGTTCTTTGTGATCACAATAGGGTGAAGTGCTAAGAGAGTAACTTCGCTGGGGCTTAGTTGCACAATCAACAGAGTGAAGCGTTGAAGTAATCCTTAGCTAGTGCTTAATTGTGACTAGGGGTCTTTCGTCCGGACCAAAGGGTTAGATCAATGTTAGACAATAGGGTTTATCAGTTGGAGTTCCCAAAGCTTTAAGCAACTTTGACAGTGTGAGGTGTTCAGACTGAGCAATTTCTCTGCCGGGCATATTGTAGGGTTAGTCACGGTTGACATTACGTTTGAGACAGTGAAT
This sequence comes from Dioscorea cayenensis subsp. rotundata, assembly GCF_009730915.1. Classification (NCBI taxonomy): domain Eukaryota; kingdom Viridiplantae; phylum Streptophyta; class Magnoliopsida; order Dioscoreales; family Dioscoreaceae; genus Dioscorea; species Dioscorea cayenensis. The sequence goes on along the minus strand of NC_052481.1, from coordinate 6,386,559 downwards.
TTTAGAATTTCTACAACTCATTAAGCATTAATTAGGACACATAATAGTTGGTTTTGCACTTGAAGCAATTGTCCTAGGGGGACCAATGTCCTGGTGCCCCACTTTATATCGATTGCCTTTCCTGTCCTTTTTATAGTGCCTCTCTTCCTTCTTTTTTCTTTATTTCCATTCTCATTGATTTTGTTCAAACCACTATCAATTCATCTTCATTCTAGTTAAATAGCAATTTTTTATGTTTCTGATCACTATTCCCTGTGGATACGACTACCCACTCACCAGGGTATTATTACTTCGACAAACCCGTGCACTTGCGGTTCACAAGCAAAAGGGCGTTATCAAGTTTTTCGCACCATTGCCAGGGTATAGGCGTTTTAGAAACACTGTGGACTTTGCTATTTTTGCAATTCGCCATTTATTCTATTTCACGCTTTCTTATTCTTCCATCGTTCTGATTTGTTTTCCTTTCTTTGGTTGCAGCTTCAGGTTATGACCCGAGGGAACCCTTCGACATTGGTTGAAAGAGATCTTGAACTTGAACGAACACTTCTTAGAAAGAGAAAAGAACCTGTGCAAGAACAGTCAAATCAAGCTGAGGTAGAAGATGAAGGGTCATATAATATGACAGAACAAAATGAACAGCAGAGGACACTATCAGATTATGCCAGACCCGCAGTTCTGGGCACACAGTCTAGTGTTGTGCGGCCACTGATTATAGCTCAGAACTTTGAGCTAAAGCCAGCATTCATGCAGATGATACTGCAATCGGCATAGTTTAATGGTTTGGCTGATGAGGATCCAAACAACCACATCGAGAACTTCTTGGAAGTGTACGACAAGCTTAAGATTAATGGAGTTACGGATGATGCAATCAAATTGGGGGTCTTCCCATTTTTCTTGAAGGGGAGAGCAAAGCAGTGGCTACATTCATTACCTAGAGTATCGATTACTACTTGGGAGGAGATGGTAGAAGCATTTTTTTTTTGCCCGATATTTCCCACTGGAAAATCTACGAAGCTCAGGAATGAAATTACCTCCTTTGTGCAAACATAATTAGAGTTTCTTTTTCAGACATGGGATAGATTCAAGGAGCTTATGCGGAAATGCCCTCAACATGGGTTCCCCAAGTGGATGGTCATTCAGACTTTCTATAATGTGTTGAACCCAAGCACAAGACAGTTAGTTGATGCTGCAGTAGGAGGTATCTTAGGAAGCAAGACCCTTGAAGAACCTGACATCTCATTGAAGAAATGGCCATGAACAGTTATCAGTGGAACACAAGAGAGAAATAGAAGGTAGGCGGACTTTATGAGATCGATGCAGTTACTTCATTGGTGGCTCGCCCAGGTTGAGTCATTGAGCAAGAACTTAGATACTCTAACTTCTCCTAGAGTGGCGGCCCTAACTAGTTGCACTGGATGTGGGGGAAGAAGTGCTACATCCGATTGCCTAATTTTCATTAGTGGTACATCCTCTGTAGGACAAGTGGATTTTGTGGGTAATGTAATGAGAAGCCAAGGCAATCCATATAGCAATACCTACAATCCGTGTTATAGAAGCTACCCGAATCTTTCATGAATTAATCAAGGGCAACAAAAAGTCAGGGCACCACCTGGTTTCCAACAACAACAACAAGCTCCAAACATGGAAAATCGAGTTTCAGGCTTGGAGACCATGATGACCGATCTAGAGGTAGCTTCGACCAAGTTCATTCAATCATCGGATACATGGTTTCAGTCGGTCGAAGCTACACTTCACAACCATAACCACTTCATTGCACAATCTAGAGAACCAAGTGGGGCAAATTGCGAAGTCATTATCGGAGAGACCTCAAGGAAGCTTACCTAGTAACAGTGAAACTAATCTGAGAGAACATGTGAAGGCGATCACTTTAAGAAATGGTCCTGAAGTTGAGGGTAGGCTTCCAAGTGAGAAGACCAATGTTGGAGTACCCGAAGTCGTAGAGGTTGAGGAGAGAGCCATAGAGAAGGATGTGGTACGCCCACCTTACAAGCCAAGAATCCCTTATCCCTCGAGATTATAGAACGACCAAAATGATGACCAATACAAGAAGTTCTTTGGTCTATTTAAGCAGTTGCACATCAATATTCCATTTGTAGAGGCGTTGTCTCAAATGCCTCGCTATGCAAAGCTTTTAAAGGACCTCATGACCAACATGATGAAGTTGGAAGAGAGTGCATTTGTGATTCTAGATCCTTCATGTTCGGCGGTGTTGCAAAAGAATATGCCGAACAAGAAGAAAGACCCCGGAAGCTTCATCATTCCTTGCAACATTGGTAATTTGAGCGAAGAGAAGGCATTGGCGGATTTAGAGGCTAGCATCAACGTCATGCCTTACTCGTTCTTTCAAAAGCTAGGCTTGGTAGAGCCTAGGCCCACTCAGATGACACTTCAATTGGCGGACCGAACGGTTAGACATCCAAGGGGCATCATCGAAGACGTACTTGTGAAGGTTGACAAGCACATATTTCCTGTAGACTTTATAGTGTTGGATGTCGATAAGGATATTGATGTTCCTTTGATACTTGGGAGGTCGTTCTTGCGCACTGCGAAGGCTCTTATTGATATGGACGGCGGGAGTTGACTTTACGAGTTGGGGATGACAAGCTTATATATCGCCTCACCAAAGCCATGAGACATTCTCTAGACTTTGATGATACTCTTTACTTTCTTGACACTACCGATGAACTAATAGATGAATATGTGTAGAAAATGATGTGTCCAGACCCATACCAGTGGTTACTAGACTAAGAGGTGGAGAATGAGGAAGTTATGGCGTGTGCAAGGTGACGTCACAAGAAACGTCCCAAAGTTAATGGGGATGTGCAAGAACGAAATAAGGGTGATGAACCCTTGTGCGGTAACAAACTCGATAACTCCCCCTCTATCTTCAAAAGATTATGTTCATCATGCTTTCAAGTTATGGGTAAGAGGGAAACCTTCATCTATGAGCCCCCATAAGATAAGAAGAGGTACGTTAAGCATAGTGGCGTTAAACAAGCACTTCTTGGAAGGCAACCCAAGTCTTTACTGTTTTTTCTAGGTTTTAGTTTAGTATTTGCATGAATAAGTGTTTGAGTGTTGGTGTCTTGATTTTTACATGCTATTGCTTTGCTTTTCTCGTGGATCATTCGTGTTTTCATATGCTTAATTGTGTTCGGCAAAGTTTCTTGGCTGTTTGAGCGTGTTTTTCATGATTCTCTAGTCAATTTTCCATAGCAAGTGCAGGCTCCGAATGTGTATAGGTGTGCAGAAATTTTCTGCAGAGTCTGTAATTTTTTCTCAGCCATTCAGAGAAGATATACGGCCAAGTGGAATTTCCACACGGGCATGTATTTCTATTCAGAGCTCAACTTCTCCATCCCGAGAAGACACAGGGGTGTGTGAATTCCAATGTGAATGACCTTGTGATAGTCACACGCTCATGGGGAACTTCCACACGGGTATGTGTTTCTCTGCAGAGTTCAGAGATCTATCCTGAGAATACATAGGGGCGTGTGCCTGTCCTTGTGGATGACCCTGTGAATTACACACTGGCGTGGGTAATATCCACACGCCCGTGTGAAACTCTGCAGAGAAGTTCTCCTCCATCCTAAGAAGACACAGGGGTGTGTGAGTGCCCCTATGAGTGGCCCTTGTGAAGATCCATGGTTGTGTGGTATTTCTCAGATGGACAGAGAAGCCACAAGGGCATGTGGGTGCCCCTATGGGTCGGGCACACGGTCGTGGGGAATTTTCACATGCCCATGTGGATGCATTCAGAGGCAAAATGTGCTATCCTGAGAGCACACAGGGCGAGTGAGTGCTCGTGTGAAGCTCCCCTGTTGAGGCACATGCCCGTGTCGATGTACAGTACTCAAAAGGCCACAATTTTCTTTATAAATCTATTGAGTTTTTTTTTTCCATTTTCACACCCCCAAACACTCAGAGAGCACATCCTTGCACTCTCCCTACTCCTCACCGTTATTTTAGAGGGATTTCACTCGAGTTTTCCGCCCGTTTTCAAGTTTTTCATCCTTATATCGTCAGTAAACCCATTTCCTCCTTTTCTTTGCCAAATCTTGATTTCTTTTGTTTAAATCTGGTGAATTTCATTTCGTTTACATGTTAAATGGTTGGTACATGCTTTTAGAGTGATTTTGAGTGAATTTTTGATGCATTTGTGGATTTTTGCATAGTGGCCGTGCTATTTTCCAGGCCCATGGATCCACACAGGCGTGTGGAATTTCCACACGACGGTGTGGATTTCTATAGAATGGTTTTGTGAGTTTATTTGACCAATTTTTTTTTCAATTCTTGCAAATATGGCTCCTAGAACGATGAAGACGGCCGACAAACGTCCCAGAGAGTCCTCTCCTGAGCAAGAGCAGTTTAAATTTGTTATTCCTGAGCACAAGGCTCGGTTTGAGAATTGTCAAAGCTTAGATTCAGTCAGACACGGTTCCCAGATCTGAGTGTTGTGAGAGATACAGTTGGCAGACGACATGGCGGATGAGGTCAAGAAGTTATTTGCTGTGGGGAGTTTGAGTCATCTGTTGCTTATTCATAAGCCGGCCATTCGTATGCTGACACTCGAGGTGCTCTTCTCATTCGAGTTCGACGGATCGTATTATGGATTTGACAGTATTGACACGATATAGTTTAGAGAGTTTGGATACCACTATGAGTGTCATACAATTTTCGGTCCGTTTGGGCTTGTATGATGAGGCCTACACAGATACAAAGGAGTATGGCCGATTATCGATTAACTATCCTGGCAGTTTGACCCCATAGAAAGCATACAGGATATTGTGTGGCCAGGGTCAGTATGAGTCGGGAGTGTCGAAGGCTACCTGCCTCTCCCGACCGAGTAATAGATACATTCATGCCATCCTGAGCAGAACAGTGAATAGCCGCGGTGACAGCACTAGAGTTCTTAGTAGACAGATGTTGTTATATTTGTACTCAATGGTGCAAAACGAGCCAATTCACTTGGGACATATAGTGGCCGAATATCTGAGACACCAAAGTCAGTATGCCAAGATCGGCGTCCTCTTCTCCGGTGCATACATTACGAGGCTCATCATGGGTATTAGTCCATTGGACGTTATCAAAGGGGCGGCGAAGACGATCGTACCTGCACTTCTCGGCTTAGAGACTATGAGTCTGATGGGGACGATCATGAGATATTGAGACGGTGTGTATGTGATGAACATACCCCCGCTAGAGCCAGTCGAGGTCGAGGGAGACGTAGCAGAGGGGTCTCAGCCGGTACAATAGCCCCAGTAGGTGAAGATAGAGACAGAGGCACATTCCACAGAACAGTAGCAACCTCCCGTGTGCATTTTCTCTCCACCTTAACCCCATGATCATTTTGAGCGGCTCGAGAGTGCTGTGGGAGTTCTACAGAGTGAGCTGCCTGAGGTTTGTGCTCTACAAGTAGCGAACCACACTAAGGTGATGGCGCGTCATGATGTCCTACAGCAGTTACTCGAGCGAGACGTGACATCACCATTTGTGATGAGCCCTAGGACCCCTCAGGCATCTCCAGCACCACCTTCACTAGTTTCAGCGCTAGTTGATCCACCTATTTCACAGCATCAGTAGCAGCAGCAGAGGCGACCGAGCCTGACACCGACGCTTGGTGCGTCCTTCTTTTTTATTTCATTGATGTTTTTTGTATTTTATTTTTGCATCTTGTTTTGGACTTGTATCACTCAAAAAGGATCTTCTTTATGAGTTTATCTTTTATTTTCATTGTCTAGAGTTGTATTTCATAGCTTTATCTTTATATACTCAAGTATATTTTGTTTTTGTTATGCTTCACTGAACCCCATTGTGTATACGTACAGATGGTCTTGTGAGTATGGAATTTGAGGACTAGTCATGGACACGGTCAATGTGATTTTCACATGGCCGTGTATGCTTCGTAACCCGTTGGAACTCAACTCTCAATCAATTTAGTTCCATCAAATGTACTATTAGTAGTTTAGGGGAGTACTATTTCAATTTCCCACCTTCACATATGTTTTTTAGTGTTATACTTTTTATTGTGCTTACATGCATACATTTGGGGAGTTCACATTACACATGTTCTTTCCATGAGTTTTGACTGAAAATGCTCACGTAACCAATGGTGGTTCACCTTAGTTGCAATGGGTTGCATTCTTATGTTTAGGAGAATTTTTAACATTGAATGTTCTCATTCTTTATTTTTTACTTGAAATTTTAGGAATCTTTGCCCGATTGACACTTGTTTCACTACACGATCATTAAACCTTTTTGGAAACTCAAGTTCGATGTTTAAGAGAATAGTTAGTTTTGTTTCTTGTGTTAATTTTGCTCAAAAAAAATTGTTGAATGAAAAGAAAAAGGGAAATATATACTTGTTTTTGGTTGTACATTTGGGGTGGAAAAAGCTACCACCAATGAACTATGAAGCTACTCTCGTATATCGGATACTAGTTATGCCCTACTGAGAGAAAAAGTTTTCTCATGGGATGAGTGAAAGCTACTACACCGGTGGAAAGAGCTACCACCTCGAAAGTGTGAAAGCCGCCTTAGCGGCCGCTTTGGAAAGGGCTACCTTAGATGATGTGTGAAGCTACTACCATCTCTTTGCTTTATTTTGTAAATAAATAAATCCCTTATGCTTAGAACTTTGAGGAGTATACATTGGGTTGACTTAAGTGACTGTTTACACACACTTACACGATTTCGGGTTTGTTGTCCTTTTTGATTCGAGGTTTTAGCTAGAGCATTGATTTTTCATATTTAGTGTTGAAATTTCCCTTACTTGTAAAATGCTTCTTTTTCATACATTTGGTGAACCTAAGGCCAAGCACTTTCGATATTTCCTTTTTCTATGCTTCAATGTTTTATTTTTGCTTGAGAACAAGCAAAAGCTTAAGTGTGGGGTGTTTGATAAGTGCTTGTGTATTAGTAATACGAAGTATTCTTTTCTTACAATTAGCATTACTTTTCTCAGATTTTATCACTTATGCATGCATATTTGTGTTACTATTGTGCATGTAGGGTTGTGGAGACAAGTATGGAAGAAAGAAGCCAAAGTAGATCGTGAATGCATGTTGTTGATGAATTCTTGGAGTGAACAAACGAAAAGACACAAGTTGTACTCAAAGACATGTGAGTGTCTGCCAACCTACGTTGTGCTCGAGTGAACATGCAAAGTGAAGGGGCACAAAGGCAGTCACACTCATGTGTTCTGACTTGTGCAAAGTTAGCAAGATTGTCGTCAAATGTGATTTTGTTGAAGAAGCAACGTGATCTACCGCATGAATGTGTGCCCATTCATGTAGTCTCAATGAAAAGTGTGGATTCAGTAGTATTTTGGCAGAGTACTGTTGCATGTTACTATAGAAAAATCATTGTAGTGAAGTAACTATATCAGTCACTGTTCATAGGCCGCAGAAAATCAATTCCTGCAGATTCACACGGGCGTGTGGAAATTTCACACGCCAGTGTGGATGCCTGATTCCAACCCTATTTAAGTCGCGATTTTCAGTCCTTTTTGAGGATCTTTTTCCCATCTTTTGTCTATCTCTTCACCATCTTTGGAGGCACTCGCTGCTAGGCTTTAGAGGGTTTTGGCAAGGCTTTTAGAGTGGTTCTACGTCTTTCAACACCGTGTTCCTTCGGAATAGAGTTATTGGGAAAGCTTTCATCGGTATCAATTCGGCGAGGTGTGCCCTAGGCTTTACAAGGGAACCTGTGGAGAAGACACAGCCACTCCACAAGACTATCAACACAAATACCAAGGGAGTTTTACTTATGGATTGAATGCTTTAACTTTCGATTTTATTATTGATTGTATCTTGCTCCATGGAGAGCTAAACCCTTAATGGGTACTAGGATTTGTAAAGCCAAGGATGATGTTGTTTCTTTTACCTTTTTATTATGTTTCTTTAATTAATGTCTTCAATTGAGTTCCAACATTAAATGCTTGTTGAATGGGTTTTCCCTTAGAGTGACACTAGGGTTGAGAGCCTATATTGGTAATCCTTGTGAGTGAGTGACACACCATGAGAGTTAGAAAAAAGCAAGATTGGAGAGGCCCGAGAGGATGAGTCGAGAGGTTGGGGAACGTCCCCTTTTCCCTTCAGTGTGATTTATCCTACCTCCGTGTTCTAAGAGTTCTTTGCAGTCACAATAGAGTGAAGTGCTAAGAGAGGAACTCTACTGGGGCTTTGTTACGCAAGCAACAGAGTGAAGTGTTGAAGTAATTCTTAATGCTAGGGTTTATCACTTGGAGTCCCCAGAGTTTTAAGCAACTTTACACAGTGTAGGTGTTGAGACTGAGCAATTTCTCCGCCGGGGCATAATGTTGGGTTCACGGTTGACCTTAGGTGTAGGACCGTGTATTTTAGGATTTCCATAACTCATTAAGCATTAGTTAGGAGACATAATAGTTGGTTTTGCACTTGAAGCAATTGTCGTAGGGGGAGCAATGTCCGAGTGCCCACTTTCTATCTATTGCCTTTCCTCTCCTTTTTATAGCGTCTCTCTTCCTTCTTCTTTCTTTATTTCCATTCTCATTGATTTTGTTCACACCACTATCAATTCATCTTCATTCTAGGTAAATAGCAATCTTTGTCTTTAATCACTATTCCCTATGGATACGACTGCCCACTCACCAGGGTATTATTATTTCGACAAACCTATGCACTTGCGGTTCACATGCAAAAGGATGTTGTCACTCACATTTTGGGTTGTTGCCCACTGACGTAGCGCTTTGATCTTGTCTTCATCTACCTCAACACCCTGAGATGTAACCATAAATCCAAGAAACACTACTTTGTTGGTGCAATAAGCGCACTTTGCAAAGTTAGCATACAATTGTTCTTTTCTCAAAACAGCAAATGTTCAATATGATCATCTAAAAGACTTGCTAAATTTTAAGATATCATCAAAGTTGACTACTACAAATTTTTAGATGAAGGCTCTAAGTACATGGTTCGTTCGTCAATCTCATGAAAGTACTAGGCGCATTTGTTAAACCAAAAGGCATGACTAACCATTCATACAATCCAAATTTTGTTTTAAATGTTGTTTTCCACTCATCGCCCTCTTTCATTCTAATTTGGCGATAGCCACTACGCAAGTCTATCTTTGAGAAGATAACAAATCCACTAAGTTTATCAAACATATCATCAAGTCTAGGTATGTGATGTCTATACCTCACAGTTATGTTGTTAAGGGCTCTACAATCTACACACATTCTCCAAAAACCATCTTTCTTAGGAACTAAAATAACCACGACTGCACAAGGAGAGAGACTTTCGCTAACGTAACCTTTGGCGAGTAGTTCTTGAACTTGGCATTGGATTTCTTTTGTCTCCTCTGGAATGGTGCGGTAAGGTGGCCGATTAGGCAATGGTGCGCCTGGCATCAAATCAACTTGATGCTCAATTCCTCGCTTCGGTGGAAGCCCAGGTGGGACCTCATCAAGGAACATGCCCTCATATGCCTGTAAAAGATCAAAAATAGAACTAGGCAAAGTAAAGGATAAATCAATAGTAGTTAGCAAACTTTCTTTGTATAGGAGAACAAAGAACATAGAATTGGGTTCCCTCAAAGCCCTCATGTCCCCCTTCCTAGCCATCATCACTAAACCGTCTTTTTCCCCAGGGTTGGTTAATTTAAGCTGTGGGGTATTATTTGGCTTTGGATTCAATCGCTCATTATGATGGTGGCTCTCACTCAAGTGTTTTACACACTCTCTTCCTCTCTTTCTAGATTATCCATCAATATTTCCTCCGGAGTCATGGGAAACAAAGAAATGCATTACCCTTTGTACATGAAAGTGAGTTGGTTAGCACGGCTGCTAATATGGACATCATGATCGAACAACCAAGAGCATCCCAACAGTAATTGGTATGCTTGCATTGGGACAACATCACACTCCACCTGATCATTATACTTCCCAATGGAGAACTGAGCCGTTACAATGTTGCTAACATGCAACGATCCACAATCATTAAACCACTGCATCTTATATGGACTAGGGTGATGCCGCTGCTTCAACCCCAATCCCTCCACCAAGTCCGAACTAGAATGTTATTACAGCTGCCATTATAAAAAATAATCCTACATACCTTGTTCTTAATGATGCCATGAGTGTGAAAGATGTTATGTCGTTATCCCTTCCCCTATTCAACAGTGTTGACACTAAGCACACGACGAGAAATAAAACAATCTCCCACATCAGCTTGAATGCCACAATCACCTTCATCTGTTGGCTCATCATGTTCATCACCAAGGTCCTGCTACTGGGCCACTTGGAGGCAATGTACCTCTATGTAATAGATGCGAGAAGACACCACGGTGGATGTAGAAGAAGATGCAGCTATCAAAGAAGTGGGGTGTTGATCACTTTGTCCAGAGCCCAGCGAAGATGTTGAGGTGGTCAACGTGCGGCCAAGGGGTGCGGGAGAGGTGGCCGCCATCAACCTATGAATAGTGCCACCTCCTATGGCGCCTTGAGGGATGCGCCAAGTGGGGACAACAGGATGATTAGGATGTAGAAGAAGATGCAACTATCAAAGAAGTGGGGTGTCGATCACTTTGTCCAGAGCCCAGCGAAGATGCTGAGGTGGTCAACATGTGGCCAATGGGTGCAGGAGAGGTGGCCGCCATCAACCTATGAATAGTGCCACCTCCTATGGTGCCTTGAGGGATGCGCCAAGTGGGGGCAGCAGGATGATTAGGTATGGTGCTTCCTCGACTGCCACGCTGTTACTGGAGCTCCACCTTCGTTGCTTGATGTATGAGCTCCTATAGAGCGATGTAGGGGAACATCTCCACTTGATCAGAAATCTCACGGTTGACACCTCTCAAGAACCTCGACATTTTCGCATCAGCACTTTCTCGCATGCTGGTACAGATGATCAAGACCTCCATCTCCTTGTAATATTCATCGACGGTTCTTATACCTTAAACAAGCCGTTGTACCCTATTATATAGATCTCTCTGGAAGCGTGGTGGAACAAAACGGTGTCGCATAGTGCTCTTCATAGCATCCCATGTGCGAATATAGCCATTACCAGCAAATAGCCTGTCTTCCTGTAACCGGTCCACCATGTTAGTGCATAATTTATAAATTCAAGAGATGCTAGGTTTACCCTTTTCTCATCGGAAAAACCATGGATCCTGAAAATTTGATCACACCACGCCTCCCACTCCAAGTAAACTTCACGATCTGCTTTGCCACTGAATGGTGGTATGCTCATCTTGATATTCGCCATACTATCAAGATCTTCTCTATGTCGGTGACCGTGGGGAAGGCCTTCATCATTGTCACGGTGTGGATATTATCGATGTCCATAACCAACATGAGAAGCCTCATGATGGTCGTCAAGCGCACCTTGGTTTGGAACACTCTTGGCAAGGGCTTGGTCAATAGTCTCACGCAGGGTATCTTGCATGACCTTCTACATCTCCTCATGTACTAACATAATTTATACTCGCAGCTCACGCTGAAAGTGACTGACAATGCATCATACTCTATCTGTGTAACCGGTGCATCTGTCATGTGGTATGAACCAACAGGGTTATCATCATGACAACTAGTTTATAAACCTACCATGTTAGTGAATTTGAAGAAAAAAAAAATTATATTTGTGGATTCACACAAATCTCACCTCTTACTTATCAAAGCTCTTATGCCTTCTCGTCAGATCATGGTTGTGCCAAGTGGTAGTTTTCCTTATATGATTAAGCGATTAAACAGAAGGTATTGAAAGAATTAACTTCAGGTTTTAGTGGAGTTTAGTTGGCCAAAACAAGAAGGGAATAGTACTGAAATCTAGTAAGTGCAAAGCAAGTAATAATCTGATGAGATATAGTATCTAGATTGCTGGAATCTCCAATCCGAATTTTTTTTTGTAATGGCCTTTCTTGAACTTTCTTTCTTTCTTATTGTTTTGTTTTGTTTTGTTTTGTTTTGTTTTTTTTTTTGGTGACCAGCAACTAGATGAATATGAACAGATTATAAACCTGAAATACAATACTCAAATAACAATACTAATGCAAAGGTTAGGTAACTTTTAGGTTTGTGGACTATAGGATAGAAATCAAATTATCAAATAACTGAGATTGAATCAAAAGGTTAATGTAGGAATAACATATCCTACCGTGTCAATGAAGGCTCTGCTACAAAATGATAGGCACCAACTTGGTGAAGAAGAAGGAGGTCTAAATGATGGCCCGATCTTCACGGGGTAGGATCTAGGTTGAGGGATAACTAGATGCGAATAGCTGGTGAAGGATGCGACCCACACATTGGGGAGAGACGATCCGAAGCTTCAAGAACTCCAACCCGCTGTCCGAACGATCGCAGAACCACAAACTAGAAACTAATCCACACAAAATGCCTGGAACCGTAGAGCACGAATTAGGAGAATGCTAAAACTTTCCTCTCTTCAATCTGCGAGAACTAACAAGAATAATGGTAGTAAGACAACTCTTATTTCGTGAATTATAATCAAAGTTCTATCGTTCAAAAGAGAAGGTACAAGGCTATTTATAGCCAACATAAACTTGGGATACAAGAAAACTATCTTATTAAAATTGGCTAGGGAATTAATTTAAAAATAGAAAATAAAAATTTCCTAGGAAAACATTCTAAAAATAGGGAAAACAAATTGGCTACAAAATCAATCTAAATATGGGAATATCTCCACTATTAATCTTGGAATATTTGATTTCTTGGTCGATTGTGATTTGATTTTGTTTCCTTCCAGAAATTGGGTTTGGTTTAGGAAAGGGATATTATCGGCTAATTTGTAATAAAAGGAAACCACATCTTTCTTTGTTTGCATGGGGCCAGCGAAGATAGGCACAATTTCCTTGTTGGACATGTATGTGAGTGTGAGGCCCACATGCAGCATAGCTCCAAATGCTTCTCTCTGGCTATCCTCTTATTTGACTGAGTCTGGAATTATGTCCTCACTTCCGGTACACCTAATTACAATTAAGGTAGAAAAAATTGAAAACACCACAATTTAAATATAATTTAAGAATAAGCTCAAGTTAGCATTTACCTGGTTTTGGATTTGGTTAGCACGGTTTCGTGTAAATGGTCCTTGATATGCTTTCTCTTCTATATCAGCTGAAGTACTATCATGCGTAGGTGGTGTAGTTGGCATGGGAGTGATGTTCT
>NC_052481.1:6322020-6372382 GCF_009730915.1 Dioscorea cayenensis subsp. rotundata | reverse complement strand
TTCCAAACCCCAATCCCATGTTTCTTTGCATCGTGTCCTATTTTTCGCTTTGATCAAAACAGAGCCTGTTTTTTGAATGTTCCTTATTTAATCAGGTCTCAATCCTTTGCGTTTTCTTTTAGAGTCAATCGTTATTTTTGGTCTTCAACTTATTCAACGCTTTCAGTATCGACCGATTATTTATCGTGTCAAACCCTCATCTCATGTTTTCAGTCGGCAGGCTCGCGAGCATCTCACGCTACCTCAGGCCCATTTGCCACCTTGAACAAACCCCTGCGCTGAACCTCACCGCCATCAAAATGCCATCCCATGTTTTCCAGTGTCTCATTTCAATCAGCCCAGCCGAACGTTACTTTGATCAAAACCCTATCCCATGATTTCGCGGTCGTTCACTATTTTTCTGTTCAAAACTGTCTGGTCTCATGCTTCGAGTTCCGCTTTTGAACTCAAAACCCAATCCATATGTTTTCTTGGTATTGTCTCCTGTTTTACCCAACAGTATTTATGTTTTCAATTAATCCTATCTTTTGTGTTGTGTCATATCCCATATTTCTTTCTTCTTAATGTTCATATTTTCGAAACAAACATCCCACAGCCTTACGTTTTATCTCTTATCAACAGACCATGTTTTCGAGTGTCCCATATTTGTAAAGCCCCATCCATGTTTACCTCGAACGTTTACTACATTGTCAATATCCCAACCCATATTTTCATAGCCATCGTCCTCCATTACCGGAAAAGCCTCAATCGAACACCATTACAGGTCTCCTCATTTCTTTAATCCAGTCCGATCCTTTCACGAATGTCATTATACTGATCATAATCCCATTCTACAGTTTTCGCTTTGAATGTCTCCTTATTTTGCAAACAAACACAATGCCATGGTTCCCTTTCATCCACATTTTTTGTCAGCTCCATCTCATAGCCTTGTTTCCTATTTTTTTTGTCAGGCCTAGTCTATTTTTTTTGAATCGTTAATCAAATAATAACCATATTTTCTTATCAGTTCATATTTCACGTTCAAACATACCAACCAATGTTTTCGCCTGACGACCCATTTTTCACAGTTCCATCCCATATTTGTTACAGTGGTTCACGATCCTTGTCAAAACCCTGTCCACCCATTGATCGACCTCATGGTCAACCTCATCCATAAGCCAGACGGTTCCGGCTATTTTATACCCAGTCCTAACCCACCACAGGTCGGTCTCCTATTTTTTCAACAACCCAATCCTTCTTCTTTTCGAACCGGCCATTTCGATCAAACCATAATCCCATGTCTTCTTCGCATCGTCTCCCTATTTTCCTCAAATCAAAACCCTATTCCTTTTTTCTGAATGGCTCATATTTGATCGAACTTAATCCAGCCATGAGACACCGCTATTTTTGGGCCCCAACCACAGCCATTTGCCACGTTCTCATTTCATCAAAACCCCATTCTGTCCATCAGCCAGGTCCCATTCATGTTTTTCTGAACTATTACCCTTAATCACATCAAACCCCTCATATTTTTAATTAAAACCCCATCCATGTTTCCACGGCCCTCGCCCACTGCACCCCATTAAGGCTTGAATGCCTATTTGTCAAACAACGCTCTTCACATGTCCATATTTTGTCTGCATCCAGTCCTGCTCACTTTGACCCATCTATTTTTAGTCATCCCATTCTGTTTTCTTTGAATGTCCCATTTTACCCGAATTTCATCCTTAATCTTTTGATCGTTATTTGAATTCAGTCATTCATCGTTTTCAGTAATTACTGTTATCGTCAAAATCCCTTTGTCCTGTTTTTCTAAATGGTATCCAGATCAGAAACGCTGTTACCTTGACAGTCCCACCATGTTCTTTCTTTGTCCCCTGCCTTTTCGCCATCTGTAGTCCCATCCCATGTTTTCATTTGAATGGCCACTTGCCTTATTCTAAACCCCATCCATGTTTGTTGCACATTTTATCAAACATCATCCAAATTTTTGAATGACCATTTTGCTCAAACCTTTATCCATGTTGTATCGTCCGCCATTTTATAATCGTACCCAACCAGCTCTTCACATTGGTCGAACTCCATTGCCCATCCTTTCTTTTCGAACTGTTATTTTGAACAAACCATATCCCATAGCGACAATGTCTCATTTTTCAATCAGAACATTATTCCCATATGATCGGCTCATGAGTTTTTAACGAAATTTGGCCCCATGTTTTTGATCACCGTTATTTTGTCCCAAAACAGCATCCATGTTTCAGTCAGCTCAATCAGTCCCCATTCAACCACGCCAACCCCATCCATAAAGCTTGAATGCCCATTTACGAACCGTAATCACAGGCGATTGTACGTCCTCACTGTACCCCATCCCATAGCGAATGTCTGTTTTGACCAAAACCCCATTCCATGTTTTCTTTGAATGTCTATGGTCAAAACAACAATCGCACATTCCTTGATTAAAAAATATGAGACATTATGAAAAGAAAATATACGATTATTGTTTTGACTTAAAAAAAATAGGCATTCCAAAGAAAACATAAAATTAGGGTTTTAATTAAAAAAAACGAGGCATTTAAAAAACATAGGATTAGGGTTTTGGTTAAAAAATATGAGACATTACGAAAATAAAACATATGATTATTATTTTGATTCATAAATAATGGGCATTCCAAAGAAAAAACATAAGATTAGGGTTTTGAAACATTGGATTAGGATTAGGGTTTTGATTGAAAAATATGAAACATTTGCAAAAGAAAACATAAGATTATGTTTTTGATTTAAAAATAGCAGACATTCTCAAAAGGAAACATAGGTTTAGAGTTTCGATTAAAAAATATGAGCCATTCAGGAAAAAAAAACATAGGAATAGCGTTCTGATTGAAAAATAAGAGACATTACGAAAATAAAACATAGGATTATGGTTTTGATTCAAAAATAGCAGACGTTTCGAAAAGAAAAGAAAGGATTAGGTTTTTTGTTGAAAAATAGGAGACATTACTATATGAAAAAATAAGGTTAGAGTTTTGATTATAAAAATAGCAGACATTACGAAAAGAAAACATAAGATTAAAGGGTTTGACTAAAAAATATGAGTCATTCCAAAAAAAAAATTTAAGATTAGTGTTTTGAATAAAAAAATAATAGACATTACTACAACAAAACATAGGATTAGGGTTTAAATTAAAAACTAGTAGCCATTCCAAAATGAAAACATAGGATTAGGATTTTGATTAAAAACTGAAAAACTGGGGACATTTCAAAAAGAAAACATAGATTAGGGTTTTAATTCAAAAATAGCAAACGTTTTGAAAAGAAGACATAGGATTAGTGTTTTGCCTGAAATATAGTTACCATTTAGAAAAAAAAACATAGGACTAAAGTTTTGACTGATAAATAGTAGTCATTACTTTAAGAAAACATTGAATGAGGGTTTGGATTCAAAATAGCAGACATTCCTAAAAGAAAATTAAGGATTAGAGTTTCGATTAAAAAATAGGAGACATTCCAAAAAGAAAACAAAGAATTAGGGTTTTGGTTAAAAAATAGATGGAATTCCAAAAAAAAAAACTTAGGATTTGGATTTTGATTAAAAAATATGAGACATTATGAAAAGAAAATATACGATTATTGTTTTGACTTAAAAAAAAATAGACATTCCAAAGAAAACATAAAATTAGGGTTTTAATTAAAAAAAACGAGGCATTTAAAAAACATAGGATTAGGGTTTTGGTTAAAAAATATGAGACATTACGAAAATAAAACATATGATTATTATTTTGATTAAAAAAAAATTGTCGTTCCAAAGAAAAAACATAAGATTAGGATTTTTAAACATTGGATTAGGATTAGGGTTTTTATTGAAAAATATGAAACATTAGCAAATGAAAACATAAGATTATGTTTTTGATTTAAAAATAGCAGGCATTCTCAAACGGAAACATAGGATTAGAGTTTCGATTCAAAAATATGAGCCATTCAAGAAAAAAAAAACATAGGAATAGGGTTTTGATTGAAAAATAAGAGACATTACGAAAAGAAAACATAGGATTATGGTTTTGATTCAAAAATAGCAGACATTTCGAAAAGAAAAGAAAGGATTAGGTTTTTTGTTGAAAAATAGGAGACATTACTATATGAATAAATAAGGTTAGAGTTTTGATTATAAAAATAGCAGACATTACGAAAAAAAAACATAAGATTAAAGGGTTTGACTAAAAAATATGAGTCATTCCAATAAAAAAAAATTTAAGATTAGGGTTTTGAATAAAAAAATAATAGACATTACTATAACAAAATATAGGATTAGGGTTTTAATGAAAAAATAGGAGTCATTCCAAAATGAAAACATTGGATTAGTGTTTTGATTGAGAAATATAAGACATTAAAAAAGAAAATATAGGATTATTATTTTGATTCAAAAATAACAGACATTCCCAAAAGAAAAAAAAATAGATTTAGGTTTTGATAAAAAAAAATAGGAGGCATTGCAAAAAAGAACATAGGATTAGGGTTTTGATAAAAAAAAAATATGAGACATTAAGAAAAGAAACCATAGCATTTGTGTTTTGTTTGCAAAATAGGAGACATTCCAAAACGAAAACATAGAATTAGGATTATGATTCAAATATAGTAGCCATTCCGTAAAGAAAACAAAGGATTAGTTTTTGGATTAAAAGTAGGAGATATTACTATAATAAAATATTCAATTAGGGCTTTCAATGAAAAATAGGAGACATTAATATAAAAAAAAATATAGGATTTGGGATGTTATTGAAATATAGTAAACATTCCGAAAATAAAACATAGGATTAGGGCTTTTATTTAAAAATATGGGACACTTCGAAAAGAAAACATAGAATTACTTATTTGATTAAAAAATTAAGAGACATTACTATAAGAAAACATGGGATTAGGTTTTTGTTTCAAAAATAGTAGACATTACGAAAAGAAAATATAGGATTACTGTTTTATTTTAAAAAGATGGGACAATTTGAAAAGAAAGCATAGAATTACTTATTTGATTAAAAAATAGGAGACATTACTATAAGAAAACATAAGATTAGGGTTTTGATTCAAAAAAGCAGACATTCCGAAAAGAAAACATAGGATTAGTGTTTTGATAGAAAAATAGTAGACATTGCTATAAGAAATCATAGGATTAGGGTTTTGATTCAAAAGTAGCAGACTTCCGAAAAGAAAACAAAGGATTAGAGTTTTGATTGAAAAATAGGAGGCACTACTATAAGAAAACATAGGATTAGCATTTTGATTAAAAACTGAAAAACAAGGGACATTTCAAAAAGAAAACATAGATTAGGGTTTTAATTCAAAAATAGCAAATGTTTTGAAATGAAAACGTAGGATTACTGTTTTTCCTGAAATATACTTACCATTTAGAAAAAAAAAACATAGGATTAGGGTTTTGACTGATAAATAGTAGTCATTACTTTAAGAAAACATTGAATGAGGGTTTGGATTCAAAATAGCAGACATTTCTAAAAGAAAATAAAGGATTAAAGTTTTGATTAAAAAATAGGAGACATTCCAAAAAGAAACCAAAGAATTACGGTTTTGATTCAAAACTGAAAAATAGGACACATTCTGCAAAGAAAACATAGGATTAGGGTTTTGATTGAAAGATAGGAGACATTCTTCAAAGAAAGATATGATTAGAGTTTTGATTCAAATATACGAATCATTTCCAAAAGAGAACATAGGATTAGGGTTTTCATTGAAAAATAAGAGACATACTATAAGAAAACATGGGATTAGGGTTTTGATTAAAAAATAGCAGACATTATGAAAAGAAAAGAAAGGATTACATTTTTTATTGAAAAAGAGGAGACATTACTATATGAAAACATTAGATTAGGATTTTGATAAAAAAAATAGCAGACATTCCTCAAAGAAAACATATGGTTAGGGTTTTGATTAAAAAATGGGGGGTATTCCAAAAAAAAAAACACTTAGGATTAGGGTTTTGAATGAAAAATAAAAGACATTACTATAACAAAAGATAGGATTAGGGTTTTGATTAAAAAATAGAGCCATTTAGAAAACAAATATATGATTAGGGTTTTGATTAAGAAATATGAGATATTACGAAAAGAAAACATAGGATTATTATTTTGATTGAAAAATGACATACATTCCCAAAAGAAAACATACGATTAGGGTTTTGATAAAAAAATAGGAGGCATTCCAGAAAAAAACTTACAATTAGGGTTTTTATTAAAAAAATATGAGACATTCCCAAAAGAAAAACATAGTATTTGGGTTTTGTTTGAAAAATATGAGACATTCCGAAAAGAAAATATAGAATTAAGGTTTTGATTCAAATATAGTAGGCATTTCAAAATGAAAACAAGAGATTAGGGTTTTGATTAAAAATATTAGACATTACTATAATAAAATATTGGATTAGGGTTTTGAATGAAAAATAAGAGACATTAATATAAGAAAACATAGGATTAGGATTCTGATTCAAAAATAGTAAACATTCTGAAAAGAAAACATAGGATTAAAGTTTTTATTAAAGAATATGAGACAGTTCAAAAAGAAAACATGGGATTAGTGTTTTGATTGAAAATAGTAGATATTAGTATAAGAAAACACAGGATTGAAAAATAGGAGAGATTACTATAAGATAATCAAAGATAAGAATAGAGAACATCTATTAATATAAACCAATAGCTCTGATACCAATAAAATTGTCACGCCCCGACCAGGATTTCTTGGAACACAACAACCGTCCTCATAACCCGAGAAGGGATTCACACATCGTTCGATCCTCGAGTCACCGTAAGACTGACAAAACACTGGATTCTAGCAATCCTGAACCAAAATGCCATATACAAAGTATACAATGTAATGAAATTCAACAATAATAGTAAGGAAGCCATCATACCCAAACCTGCTAATAGAGTTTAATAAATTCATTAGTCAACAATACCACAAAGGTTCTTAGGAAAAAATCGATGACAAACCAAGCATGCAACTCAAGTAACAAGTACACTAGTGGAACCTTGCCCTCACACAATGGAAAATGTTACAAGATACATATATGATAGTTTGAATATGAGAAAATGAAAACAACAAGGCAACAAAGCTTTTCAACAAGTAGAACTAATAAAATTGGTGAATCGTTAAGAATAATTGAAAGGAGTTTGGCTTGTTGTATGATAATTATCTTGATTCTTACTTGTGGTAGGTGTTGAGTGTGATAATAATGTTAAATAATTAAACCGGTTGAATTCGGAGGCCTACTCACCCTAATCTCTTGGAGACTAGATCTAAATCACTAGGAACTTAAGGTGGAATATCTTCCTACCCCGGCCTCCCATGTCTGCTTTAAGTGTGAGAATTCCATCAGAAGGGACAAATCAAACCCTAAGCCTACAGGCCGATCAATCCCTAATCCAGAATCCTACCTGTGCCTAATTTTTTAGCACAAGCATAGATCTATCATGGAAATTGTCTTCTTAACATAGGGGCATATCTTCCTTGTCTGCATTAATAAGAATATCAATCAATTAAGAACATTCATTGAATCACAAAAATGAGAAAGATATATTGAATTAATCAATCAAGATTCGTAAATAATAATTAAGAGACCAAGACATGCAATTCCTCTCGATTTGGGTTATTATGGATCATAAAATAATCAATTAAAGCAAGAGAGAACCATAAGACTAAAGAATAAATATCCTTTCTAAACTAACTCCCTCTAATAGGTCTCCGATGGTTAAGCATGAGAGGATCCCAAGGTTGACAAGACGACGATGAACACCTTTACACGCCCTCCTCTAATGATGATTGTTGGATTACCTCTAAGAAACTCACTGGAATCTACTAAAATATGCATGAAAGTCATCTCCAAACCCTCAGATCTCTAGAACTCCGGCCGCCTTACATTATTCATCAAAAGAATCTCCATGAATTTATAGAAAACTAGGGTATTATACGATCCAGTCTCGCACCACCTCACCACGAACGTTGTGATGCTCGTGGTGAGTAACTTATTACTTGGGCTCTAAGTCACGTCCTGCCATAACTCTCTTGGCATTATCTGTTGAGATCATGATTGTGATAGCTTTCACACTATCTTTGTGGCTACTGTGTTGCTTCTAGTGGTTCGATGCTGCCACGACATGATAACAATAGTGGTAAGTATAGACTATAGGCGTGGTAAGGTGTCACCATGGCCGTTGTGAGCGTACTGAAGTTTTGATTCAGCAACTTAGCTTATTTTGCGTCAAGCACCCTTGAATTCGTTTTTTTCCTTAAAAAATATAAAGGCCATGGTAAACAAAAGAATGAAATTACATCCTAATGAGGTGGTAAACATGTTAAATTCTATGCTAAATGTAGTGTAAACAATATAGAAAATATGAACTTTCTAGCACTTATCAAATATCCCCACACTTAAGCATTTTCTTGTCTTCAAGCAAATAAAAAAGATAAACATATAAGATATAATAAGTGCTTGACCTCAGTCAACTAAATATGGAGTTTTAGTAGCATAAGGGAACAATCAAATGCCAGGTTGCATGAGCATGCCTCTACAAAGAGAAGTCTAATCTATGGCAAAAAATACATTCCCAAGTGTTGATCTCCTAGTCCACTACCTTACAGTCTAGATCATGTTGCAAAAACTTTTTGGGGTTTTATTTTGCCTATACTTTCATAGTTTTCTTGTTCATAAGCACACAATTAAGGGTTTTTTCACAAGTAATAGCTTTCAAACTTCCCAGTAATACCCCTCTCTCCCACTAGGACATACATTTTGCATCTGACTTGTTGGGAGTGGCTCCACACTACAAGGTAGTAGCTCTTTCCATTGTAAACATATTTTAACTAAAACAGTAAAATAACTAACACTAATGATACCCCGACTATAAAACATCACTCTCTAGACTGACATAAGGTGCAAGGTGTACTCAAGAGGGACCCAAGATAGAGCAAAAACTCGGAAAGTAGTCAAAGTCTCGATAAACAATGAAAAATTCCTAGTCCAACATATATCATATTACTAGACCAAAACATGTCAACCAAGTAAGTGTAATACCTTCAAAGGTCAACACTAGCATGTATATAAAGCACAAGCACCATTTTCAAAAAATGTTTCACAATATTGTATAATATAGTATGAAATACATAGAATACCTCAAAGAAAATCTATCATACACTGCCTTTCAACACTTAAGGATGTACATTGTCCCCAATGTATGCATGCATGCACAAGTGTAGTGAAATATAATAGTAAAAGAAAATAAAATAGTGTATGGTCACTAGTACTCCCTTGATTTCTTAGTAGGGCCGACTAGGGTGATGAAGTTACCTTTGTCCAAGCTCCGAATTATGTGGTCCAAAATGGCACCCGACTACCTCAAACCCTAATGAATACACAAATGAAGTAATTAAATACAAGCATAAAGGAAAATACTGGGAAATAAAACCCACTATGATAAAAATAAGTACAAAACCAGCAGGGTAATTATCCCTTACAGAAATATTATGCATAGTGTATCACTAACAATAAAAATACAAAAGTGGTAAATGAAAAGATCAAAATGGTGGAAGTTGGCAAGGAAAGTCTACCTCTGTGTAGGCACGGTCGAGAACTGGTGATGTCGATGAAGTAGTAGGAGACTCTGGTGCCACTGGAGCTGATACAGTTGGTAAATTAGGCATCGGAGTGGATGAGGAATCCCGATACTATAGATGAACCTGGATTTGTCAAAGTAGACCCTCAATCCTCACATAATGCTCTACGAGGAGGGCTAGGTGCTCCTCAACAGCTGATGGAGCTAATGGAGTTAGTGCAATAGTCGGTGGAGAAGGAAGAAGAGGAGCAGCAGCAACAATAGGAGGAGCTGTAGCAGGGATCGGTGGAACTACGGTGGCAATGGTCTCCGGAAGTGACTCCTCATTGTTCGTAGACTCAGAGTCTGACCCATGGACCACCCAAAACTACACCTCATACCGTGTCAATCGCCTCATACCTAAATAGTGGTCAATCAGACCCAGGCCCCGTGCAATCTTGGTAATGTGAGGACCAAGAAATATTGTCGCTAAACGTGGGAATGTCTACTATTTTTTAATCAAAACTCTAATCCTATGTTTTCTTATAGTAATGTCCCCTATTTTTCAGGCAAAACCCTAATCCTATGTTTTCTTTTCGGAATGTCACCTATTTGAATAGGAGACATTCCGAAAAGAAAACATAGGATTAGGGTATTGCCTGAAAAATAGGGGGCATTACTATAAGAAAACATAGGATTAGGTTAATGATGAAAAACCAAAACATAGAGGACATTACTATAAGAAAACATATGATTAGGTTTATGATGAAAACCACAAGAATAAAGGACATTTCCAAAAGAAAACATAGGATTAAGGTTTTGATTAAAAAATACTAGACGTTAACATAAAAAACTTAAGATTAGGGATTTGAATAAAAAATAGGAGGCATTCCGAAAAGAAAACATAGGATTATGATTTTTGTTCAAAAATAGTTAGCATTATGATAAGAAAACATAGAATTAGGGTTTTATTAAAAACTAGCAAAGATTCCCAAAACAAAAAATATAATTAGTGTTTTGGTTAAAAATTAGATATTCTGAAATTAAAGCAAACAATTAGCTCTTTGATTCAACACTGAAAAATAGGACATATTCTGGAAAAAAAAATAGGATTATGGTTTTGATTCAAAAATAACAGACATTCTGTAAACAAAAGAAATGATTATGTTTTTGATTGAAAAATAGGAGACGGTCCCGAAAAGAAAATATAGGTTAGGTTTTTCATCCAAACCAAATAAAGAGAAGACATTAAGATAAGAAAACATAGGATTCGGGTTTTGATTGAAAGATAAGAGACATTCCCAAAAGAAAACATAGGATTAGGATTTTGATTCAAATATAGTAGGCATTCTTGAAAGAAAATATAATATTAGGGTGTTTATTGAAAAGTAGGAGACATCACTATAAGAAAAACCTAGTCCTATGTTTTCTTATTGTACTGTTTCCTATTTTTTCAATCAAAACTCTAATCATATGCTTTCTTTCCGATATGTCTTATATTTTTCAATCAAAACCTCCTATGTTTTCTTTTCCGAATGTCTACTATTTTTGAATCAAAACCTAATCCTATGTTTTCTTATAGTAATGTCTCATATTTTTTTAATCAAAACCTAATCCTATGTTTTCATCTCAGAATGCCAACTATATTTGACTCAAAATCCTAATCCTATGTTTTTCTTTTAAAATCTCTCCTATCTTCAATCAAAACTGACAAATAGTGGACATTTCCAACCAGAACCCTAGTCTATATTTTTTTTCAGAGTGCCTCCTATTTTTCTTTTTTGCGATTCAAAAACATAGAATTAGAGTTTTTTGCATAAAAAAAGGATTGTAGGACCCTTGAAACGTGTCAGGTCTTTCACTTATTATTATTATTATTATTATTATTATTATTATTATTAATTTTTAATATTAAATTCATAAAAATAAACCATGTAGCAAAAAAAAAGGAGAGGGGTGCAACACAAGGACTTTGGACGAGGTCACCCTTCCTAGTACTACTCTCACCCAAGCTCACGTAACTTCATAGTTTTGATGGGATCTGGTGTTTTAGTGTTGGTATGATCACATTCAATAGAAGTTCACCCGAGTTTAAATAAATTGATGGGCGATCATATAAGGCAAGGCCATAATATCTAGAAGGGATATCTTAAAGATGAGTCGGTTCTTTTAGTTTTTTTTATTATTATTGTTATTTTTATTTAATAAAATTATAAAATTAAGCCATTGAGAAAAAAAAAGAGGCTTGCAACATGACGACTTCCCAAGAGGTCACCCATCCTAAATAGATTGACGATCCGAGGTAAGGGGGATTCTCCAACGTGGGATAGCTCAAGCCACGGGCCTATCGTCCCAGTCTTTACACTTCAGCCATAGACCTTCAATTGAAAATGGGATTTTTTTCCATAAAAAAAAAGGATGACGGTACCTGATAAGTGCCTAAATTATGTATATTATATGTATACATTCAAAATCATAATCTTATGTTTTCTTTTTGGAATTTCTACTATTTTTTAATCAACCCCCTAATCCCATGTTTTCTTTTCGGAATGTGTCCTATTTTTTAGTTTTAAATCAAAACCCTAATCCATTGTGTTCTTTTCAAAATGTTCAATTTTTGTAATCAAAAAGCTAATCCTATCTTTTGTTATCATAATTTTTTCTAATTTTTAATCAAAACCATCATCCTAAGTTTTATTTTCATAACGGCTCTTATTTTTTAATCGAAACCATAGTCCTATGGTTTCTTTTCAGAATATCTTTTATTTTTTAATGAAAACCCTAATCCTATGTTTTGATTTGGAAATGTCACCAATTTTTCAGGTTTTAATCAAAACATTAATCGTATGTTTTATTATTGTAATATCTCATATTTTTCAAACAAAGCCCTAATACTATGTTTCCTTTTCAAAAATATCTCATGTTTCTCAATCAAAACCATAATCCTATGTTTTCTTTTTGCAATGCCTCCTATTTTTGAATCATAACTGTAATCTTATGTTTTATTTTGGTAATGTCTACTATTTTTTAATCAAAACCCTAATCGTAACCTTATCTTATGTTTTGGGAATGTCTGCTACTTTTTAATCAAAACCTTAATCGTACGTTTTCTTTTTGGAATGTTTTCTATTTTTCAATACAAATCCTAATCCTATGTTGGTTTGGAATCTGTAGTACTTTTGAATTAATAAAATAATCCTATATTTCTTTTCGCAACATCATTTATGTTTCAATCGAAACAATAATTCTATATTTTATTTTCGGAATGTCTTATATTTATTATATTTTAATATAAACCCTAATCCTACGCTTTCTATTGCAAATGTCCTTTTTTTTTTGTTTTTAATCAAAATCCAAATCCTATGTTTTCTTATAGTAATATCATTTATTTTTCAATCAAAACCCTGACCCTTTGTTTTTTTTTTCAGAATGTCTCCTATTTCTTAATGAAAACCCTAATCTTAATTTTTTCTTTTGGGAATGTCTGCTATTTTTGAATCAAAAACCCTAATTGATGTGTTCTCCGCAAGGGCACGGGTCGCACATAAGTAATACAGTAGTACCCTGTGAGGGGTATGGTTGTCGAACCATAGGGACTGACTCAAGGTACTGACATATCATTGATCTTTAGTTAACTTTAAGTCGAAGATTAGATTAACGACAAGAAATGAAATTAAAAAAGTAGAAGGAAAAGAACAGATGAACGTAATAGGCAGTTTCGTTCGAGTGTCAACAACAAGGGAACAATGCCACGGGATGATTCCTATGCACCTAGAAATGCTCACTCACTCTCTTGGTTTACTAGGTATATTCTATGGTTTTGGTGTGTGCTATAAAGCAATGTTGCAACTATGGTTCTCAACTATGCCGAGTTTTGCAAAGATAATTATGGGTTCATGCACACCGAGTTTTGCCATTGCCAAGGGAAACAACAACTATGGCAATCCACTATCGAGTTTTACCTAAGAAACTAGGCTGATCAAACAAAAGATTTAAGACAAGAACTAAAAGAACTCCTTAAATTAAAAGAATGCAAGTGTTTATAGCATGCAAGGTGCTATAGTTTACATCCCGGGGCACCTTAGCCGGTTAGTCCCTTATGGATGGGTATAACATGGAGAAAATGACAATAGATCTAAAGAAAGTAGACATGACTCCCTTCTCTTCAAGATTCGCCTGCAATGTTGAGCTCCGTATGGTAGCCCCACTTCCCTAGTGCCTCCAACTCAGCCGTAAATACCTTAGAAAGTGTGTGAAGCTTGATCTTTGCTCTCATCAATGTCCTCCCTATGGAGAAGAAGATCTCTGAAGAAAGATTATAGTGAAACCCTAGTCACTGGAGTTAAAAAGGCAGATCTCGGGCTTGGACTGTGTCATGTTGGGGGAAATTTTGAGTGAAATGGTCAAGTGCTCGCCTAGGAGATTCAGTAGGAGGACATGATCATGTTCTGCTTGTGATGTGGTAGATCACGATTGTGTCAAGGGCACCCAGCTCGTGTCTCTCTCGCTTGGATAAAATTGTTTTCGAACTGGTTCTTTTAGTAGAAAGGATACGATCGTGTCAGGACCGTGTTGAGCTTGAGAGCACCCTCCTACATGAATTTTTAGTGAAACATGCTCCAGGCTGAGATAATTGGTGGGAGGGCACAATTGTGCTCCACCTATGTCCTGCTCGAACACTTAGCACTTGCAAAGTATTTTACTTGTTTTCTTTCCGATTTCACTCCAAGTTGTGTTGAGCCCCAAATCCTGCGCAAATAATAGAAATACCAAGAATAGCACTGTAATTGCACAAAAGTATGCTTAAGAACTAATTAAATGATATGTTTATGGTAGGAAAAAATGTATATAAAATACACTCATCAAATACCCCCACACTAGGGTTGTTGCTTGTCCTCAAGATAAAACGAAATACTCAACAAAAGAAAAGATGAGTGCATTGCTTCTGATCTCAGGAAAGTGGTGAAATTTTAACATAGAGGGAACGATGAAAGTTAGTAAGAACATGAATGTTTAACAATAACTACACTCTTACTTCCTAGACCTCATGCATGTGTGTTTAAAACACTAAACTATGTTCCCAGCAGTCATAATGAGTTAAATTGACACACTACTAAATGGGCAGTAGCTTCATACATCCTAGAGGTAGCCTTTTCCCCTGGTAGGTCATCAAATGTACATTTGTAATGCCCAAAACTTGACTACTCAAGAGTGGCTTTCACTCAACTAAGGTGATAGCTCTTTCTACTATCTTTTTATGAAACAAAACTTTACAAATTAATTAGTAGGGCATTCCTGTAAAGGATTCTGACTTTCCAATCTTTTTTTTAACACAAATATCATCCAAGACATGTAGCTCTACAATTAGGGTTCGATGAGATTTTTTAGTGAAGGGAGTAAAAGTGAGTCATGACTTAGCTGAAATGGTTACCAATGCACCCATGTCCCCCCTAAGTTTAAAAATCACCAACAAGTAATTGTAGATCATCCTTAACAAGGCACTCATCAATAACAAGCATGCAACTCTCCCACATACTTGAAAATTGCATTGTCCTCAATGTAAATATGTATAGTATGCAATATAACATCAAGAGAAACTAGTAAAGAAGATGGTCAAGAGGCTGACCTGAACATAGAGAGTGATGGTGTCGCTATTGATATGTGTGCTATCCACCAATTGCAAACACGGAGAGTGATGTTGCCGCTCTTAATGTGTTGTTAAGTCTAAGCACCCATAGAATCCCTGAGATACACAGAGGTACACAAGTGAAGCACACATAAGATAGCTAAGCAAGACAAAATATAATAGATACGAAAATAAACAAGCCAAAATGTCAGTACAGCAGGGGACTCCCCTTTGCCTACTGAACTACAAAATAGAGAAAGAAAATAAACACAAAGCATGAAGATGAGGAAAGACGAAGTTGTTGTCACCGAAATCAGAAGGATGCACTCTCAGCACCGGAATCGTCATCGTAGGGGTGGTAGAGATGTCTGACTCCCCCAAGACTGTAGTGCCAACCCCCACATACCGAGTGGGACGTACAGGGAAGGTAGGCTCTGGTGACAAATGTACCTTCAAGTGCTCAGCGATACGTGCCACACTCCTTTGTAGCCAACGAAATTCTTCTGCTAAATAAAAAATCTACTCCGAATGGTTGAGAGGAGCTTGGGGAGGCGACTATGATCACTGTGTCTCGAGGGACATGGGAGCCACACCTCCTACCATTCTCATCTGGTCAATCCCTTGGAGAACACTGACACATTCGTATATGCGTGTAAACCGCAAGTGCACGGGTGTCGAAGTAATAATCCCAGATGAGTGGGTATCGTATCCATAGAGAGTAGGGAATAAAGACACTTAAGTTGTTTCTTAACTAATGTGGAAGATGAATAGTGA
The DNA here is from genome assembly GCF_009730915.1 of Dioscorea cayenensis subsp. rotundata. Taxonomy (NCBI): domain Eukaryota; kingdom Viridiplantae; phylum Streptophyta; class Magnoliopsida; order Dioscoreales; family Dioscoreaceae; genus Dioscorea; species Dioscorea cayenensis. The sequence continues at coordinate 6,356,419 of NC_052481.1, read as the reverse complement.
TAAGTGTTACAAAATATGAAATAACAAAACTAAAAGCAACAAGATAGAGAGCACAAGTAAAGGAAAAGGTAAAGCAATCAATAAAGATGGGGTACCAGGATATTGATCCGCCTAGGACAATTGTTTCAAGTGCAAGAACCCTCTATTATACTTGCTAATTGATGCAACAATGAGTCATGGAAATCCTTAATTACATGATAACAAATCTAAGGTCAACCATGCCTAACTCCATACATATCTCGGAGGAGAGATTGAATGACCTCTCAACCAAGCACTCGCATAGAATTGCAATGAGCTCTAGAGATTCCAAGTGAAAAATCCTATTCCTATGTATAGACCTAACCCTTTGGTCTAGGTGGAAGATCTCTAGCCACAATTAAGCCCTAGGTGCCAAAATCACTTCAACGCTTCACTCAGTTGCACTCGCAACTAAGTCCCAGTGGAAGGTCATCCCTTAGCCCATTCACTCTACTATGGCCGCAAAGAACTCTTGGAACGTGGACGTAGGATAGATCACACCGGAGGAAAAAGGGGACACTCCGCTACCTCTCGACTCACCCTCTCAACCCTCTCCAATTTAGATTTGTCTAATTCTCATGGTGTGTCACTCACTCATAAGAGTTACCAACAAGAACTCTCAATTCTAGTGTCACTCTAGGGGAGTATTCATACAATCAAGTCTCCAAGATTAGAACTCATAATAAATATCAATTAATTGAAAGCATAATAAAGAGATTCAATGAAATGAATACATCCTAGTGTTCACAAATACCCAAGTACCCACTAGGGGTGTAGCTCTCCATGGAGCTAGATACAATCAATGAAATTGAATGTGAAAACAAAGAATCCATAGAAAACCCCCTCATTAGTCGTGGTGATGGTCTTGTGGAGAGTCCTCTACTCGTCGCAAGGGTCCCTTTGTCCGGCCTAGGATACACCTTACCGGATCGGTGCTGACGAAAGCTCTCCCACTAACCTTCTTCCAAATGGCGCGCGATGTAGGAGCCATAGAACTTCTCCAAAGCCCTAGCCAATACCTCTCAAAACCCTAGCCGCCGCCCTCTCTCAAGTTGGGGAAAAGATGGAGAAAAGAATGCTGAAATCGGGGCTGAAATCGGCTTTTAAAGGGCAGGAATAGGGAATCCACATGCTCATGTGGCCGCCCTTGTGGACTTTTCACACTGGCGTGTGGAATGTCCATACGCCCGTGTGGATTCTCTGTTTTCCTGTTTTCTTGGCTGGCTGTAAATAGTGCTGCTACGGTATCTTTGCTACAATGTTTTCTATAATACCTTGCTACAGTACTGGCCTGAAATACTCCTGAATCCATACTTTCATCGAGGTAACACAAACGGGCACACGTTCACGTCGTGGATCGCCTTGCTTCTTCAATAACGGACATGTTGGTGGAGATCTTGTTCTATATGTACAAGTCAGAATGATTGAATGTGACTGCCCTTGTGCCCCTCTAAATAGTTGTACTAACTCGAGTATGAGGAGGTTGCATACATTCCTGCATTTGGAACCCAACCTATGTCTTCGCGTTTGAACCCTAGCAAGATTTCCTCCAAAATTAGTGCATTACAACCCACATTGGCTTCTTTCTCTTATAATCGGCCTCACAACCCAACCTGCATAAAGTAACATAAATACACTCATATTAGCGTTAAAACCTGAGAAAAGTAATGCTCAACACAAAGAAAGAACACTTCATATTCTTATTTCAAAAGCACTTATCAAACTCCCCCACACTTAAGTTTTTGCTTGTCCTCAAGCAAAGATTAAAACATTATATGTATAGATGAAGGAAACATTGGAAGTGCTTGGCCTTAGGTTCACCAAAGCATACAAAGAAGGCATTCTACAAGTAAGGGAAATTTCCACACTAAATACGAAAAATCAATGCTCTAGCTAAAAACTTGAATAAAAAAGGACAACAAACCCAAAAACGTGTAAGTGTGTGAACTCACTCAAAACAACATAAAGTATACTCCTCACTGTTCTAAGTACAAGGGACTTAGTAACAAAAGTTTCAAAAATGGTAGTAGCTTCACACATCCTCTAAGGTAGCCCTTTCCAAAGCGGCCGCTAAGGTGGCTTTCACACTTTCGAAATGGTAGCTCTTTCTTCCGGAGTGGTAGCTTTCACTCATCCTATGAGATAGCTCTTTCTCTCATTAGGGCATAACTAATATCTGACTTATGAGAGTAGCTTCAAACTTCATAGGTGGTAGCTCTTTCAACCCAACAAGCACAAATAAACAATAAAACTATTTTGTTCCTTCTTTTTATTTTTTCCATTTTTTTTCAGAATTACCACAAGAAACAACTATAGTTAGTCCCTTATACATCAAACATGAGTTTCCAAAAGAGTTCAAAAAGTGAGTAGTGCAACAAGTGTCAATCGGGCAAAAATTCCTATAAATTCAAGCAAAAACTAGAGCATGAAAACATTCAATATTAAAAAAAAATCTCCTAAACTCAAGAATAAAATCAATGCAACTAAGGTGAACCTCCATTGGCTATGTGAGCATATATATCAATCAAAACTACTATAAAAGAGATGCATGCACTATGAATCCCCCCTGCCCCGCACACTTAAGTTATACATTGTCCCAAATGTACACATGCAAGCTCATTCACAATGTAAATCAAGTAAATTAAGATGTGGGAGAAGCAATCAAAACAATACTCCCCTGACTCCTAGTGTTGCATTTGATGGAGCTAAGTCCTTGGGAATGTTGTTCCAATGGGTTGTGAAGCTGACATGGCCAAGTGTCGAAACACCTTGGCCGTTCCCATGACAAAGTCTCAATTCCCATGATGACAAGACCATCTGCACTCATACACGAGGGGGTTCAGTGAAGCTTAATAAAAACAAACATAACTCGAGTATATAAAAGATATAACAATAAATACAACACGAGATACAAAATGAAAATAAACTCAGCAGGAAAGTCCTTTCTGAGTATACAATTCCAAAATAAAATGCGGAAGTAAAAGACGAGGGAAATAAAATCAAGTGTCGATGTCGTCCTCTGGCTCTGCTGGTGCTGGTGCTACTGATGAAGTACATGGTGGGTCAACCGGTGCTGGAATAGGGGATGAAGGTGCCGGAGATGCCAAGGGGGCCTCTCAAAGCGATCCTGGGCTCGAGATGGTGAAAACATGTGCATGTGGGCTGAGTCCTCTGTCATCGGAGGTGCCTTAGTCTCAATAGGTGCTAACTGAGACTCGGGGGCAGGCTAGGAAGCCTCGGCATCATCACCCTCTTCCTCGGCTATCTCTGGGGCTGGTAGAACTAGAGCATAAACCCCTGTCCGAACCCTACGGACCATGCCCATCAATCTCATCGTCTCCAGGCTCAGGGCCGCAGGTATACTCATCTTCTCGGCCCCGCGAATCACGCCCAAGAGACCCATACCCAGAGCTAATCTCATAATGTATGGACCTGACAAGATCGCTCCCAATCTCGCATATTGGCCCTGATGTCAAATGTACTCAGCGACGATGTGCCCTAGATGGATCGGTATGCGCTACATCAACGAATATAAGTACAAAAGCTCATGCCGGCTCAGAACGCTAGTGCTATCACCACGACCATTCATCGACCTGCTCATGATGGCATGTAGATATCAGTACGCAGGTCGAGAAAGGCACGTTGCCTTGGACACCTCTGGCTCATACTGGCCCTGACCACATAATGCTCTGTAAGCTCTCTGTGGGGTCAGGGCTCCAGGATAATCGGTCGGTAACTGAGAGTACTCCTTAGTATTTATAAATACCTTCTCGTACAAGCCGAGCTAAACTGAAAACTAAGTGATACTCAGACTATAGTGATGTCCAAGTGCTCTGAACTGAACAGTGTCGAGGTCGCCGAATCTCGCATAGGATTTGTCAAACTCGAATGACGACAGAACCTCTAGTGTAAGCTCCCGGATGGATGGTTCTCTAATCGACAACAAATGCCTCCAACCATCTACCGACATATGATCCTCAACCTCATCGGCGAACTTGTCTCCTTGTTGTAAATCTCTCAGTATGCTCGTGTCTAAGAACTGAGTCTGTCCGAACCGAAGTCTCGACAAACGCTCGAACCGAGCCTAGTGCTTGGGGATGGTGAATCTCATGCTCTCGAATTCGGGAGATGACTCTCGCGGTCGCTTATCAGCTTGCTTCTTTGACTGAGGTGCCATAATCTGCAAAAATTGAAAGAGAATCGATCAAACAAGTTAATTAAACATAGCAGCAGGAATCCACACGGTCGTGCGGAATTTCTGCACGCCCGTGTGGATCCACGGGGTGTGAACAAACGCATGGCCACGCCTCAAACTACACAAATGCACCATTATAACGCTTCTCCTTTGTTCTAAATATAAATAAACATTCTAATTGAAGAAACAAAGCATTATTGACTAGTTTCATCGATGAAAATCATGAATTTGTGAAGGAAATCAAAGATAGGGCTTACTATCGAGTTGAGATGAGAAAGCTATGAAAACGCCCGGAAAACCAAGCAAAATCCTTCCAAATTAGAGATACGAGGTCGGGAAACAATATAGGAGTGCTCTCAGACAAATGGAGGATATGAGGGTGAAGAGAAACGACAATCCTTTTAAAAGGACTCGCGCCTCTTGGTGTTCTGTACATTCGTACTGGCGTGCAAAAATTACCCACGCCCGTGCGTCTCCGCAAGAAAGCCTCACATGGGCAGATACACGGCCCTGTGCGATCTCGGGAAAACACTTACTGCCTCTGAATGCTCTCGCACGGGCGTGCGGAAAATACCCATGCCCTTGCAGTAGACCCACAAGGCAGCCGCACGCCCTATGCCATCTCTGGACATCCAAGAAAATTTGCTAAATGTTCCACACGGCCGTGCGAAAATTCTGCACGAGCGTGGATATTTACAGGCCTAACTCACAGGGGCAAGTGCACACCCCTGTGTCTTCTCGGGATGGAGAGAGCTCCTCTACAGAGATTCGCACACGGGCATGTGATTTTCATAAGGTCGCCCACATGGTCAAGTCCACGCCCCTGTGTGCTCTCGGGATAATCTGCCAATCTCTGCAGGAATTCACACGCCCGTGTGGAAATTACCCATGGGCATACGAGAATCACATGGTCGTTCACATGGGCGAGTTAACGCCCTTATGCCTTCTCTAGATGAGCTCGCAATGCAAATTCAAGGGCGTGCGGAAATTCCCCACGCCCGTGCATTTTCTGTGGGTGCCTTAGAAAATTCTACAGGCCCTGCAGAAAATTTCTAAATATGTTTACACACTCAGAGCCAGCCCTAATATGCAAATTTTACCAGTAAAAACCATGAGAAATAGCTCAAACGACCCAATGTCGCCAAATCAATGTGAAAATACACGATGACAATTCAAAACCCACAAAAAAAAAATCATAGCACAAGTATATAAAAATCAAGATACCAACACTCAACACTTTATTCATGAACACACTAAACTACTAAACTACAAAAATAGTAAACACTTGGGTTGCCTCCCATGAAGTGCTTGTTTAACGTCACTTAGCTTGACGTACCTTGTCTTACATCACTGGGGCTCATAGATGAAGGTTGCCCTCTTACCCATGGAACCAAGACGAGAAAAATCTCTTGAGGGTAGAGGGTGAATTATCAGGCTCGGGACCACCTAACAATGGTTCATCCAACTTCTTTGGTTCATGCACGTCTCCAACAGCCTTGAAGCATTTCCGGTGGCGTCTCGTAGCCCTCTTCATCTTCTGAAGCACCTTCTTCAAGATCTCCGGGGTAGATGGTACTTCTTCCATCGAACCAAGCATCATTACTTCTTCATTATCCTCCTCTTGGTCGAACAAGCCTTCGTATGGATCCAGATTGAACATTTCCTGCATGTATTCATCAACAATCTCATCAGTAACATCTAGAAAATACAAAGTATCATCAAAATCAAGAGAATGCCGCATGGCTTCAGCAAGGTAGTATGTGAGCTTGTCATCTCCAACTCTCAAAGTTAGTTCTCTGCCGTCCATGTCAATCAATGCCTTGGAAGTCTGTAAGAACGGCCTCACAAGTATCAAGGGTACATCCGCATCCTCATCGAAGTCTAGCACTATGAAGTCAACCGGAAAAATGTACTTGTCCACCTTGACAAGGACATCTTCGATGATGCCCCTCGGATGTCTCACCGTTCGATCCGCCAATTGCAAAGTCATCCGAGTAGGCCTAGGCTCGCCCAAGCCTAGCTTTTGAAAGAAGGTGTATGGCATGACACTGATACTGGCCCTTGAGTCCGCCAATGCCGTTTCTTCACCTAGATTACCAATATTACATGGAATGATGAAGCTTCCCGGGTCTTTCTTCTTGTTCGGCATGTTCTTTTGCAAAACCGCTGAGCAAGATGCATCTAAAATCACTAAAGCACTCTCCTCTAACTTCCTATTGTTGGTGAACAAGTCTTCTAAGAATTTAGCATACTTAGACATTTCGGCCAATGCCTCAACAAAAGGAATATTGATGTGGAGTTGCTTGAACAAATTCAGGAACTTCTTGTACAGTTCATCCCCTTGGTCATTCTTCAATCTAGAGGGATAATGGATTCTTGGCTTTAAAGGTGGGGGTGCTACCTCATTCTCTTTGCTTGCTCCCTCCTCGACCTCTATAACCTCGGGTGCGTGTTTATTTGGCTTCTCACTTAGAAGCCTACCTTCGACCTCACGACCACTTTTCAAAGTGATCGCCTTCACAAGCTCTCTAGGATTGGTCTCGGTATTGCTTGGCAAGCTTCCTTGTGGTCTCTCTGATAAGGACTTTGCAATTTGCCCCAATTGATTCTCAAGGTTGTGTAAAGAAGCAGTGTGGTTGTGAAGTGTAGCCTCAACTGATTGAAATCTTGTATCCGATGATTACACGAATCTAGTCAAGGCCTTCTCCAAATTGGTCATCCGAGTCTCCAAACTTGAAACTCGGTTCTCCATGTTTGGTGCTTGTTGTTGGAAACCCGGTGTCCCTATGGCCTTTTGTATACCTTGGTTTCTCCACGAGAAATTAGGATGACTATTCCAACCCGGATTGTAGTTATTGTTGTATGGGTTTCCTTGATTCCTCATGTCATTACCCACAAAATCGACATTCTCAACCAAAGATGCATCACCAATAGAGATCGGCCAATCGGAGAAAGCATGTCCTCCACCACACCAGGTGTAAGTAGTCACGGCCACCACTCTATTCGAAGTTAGGAGATCTAACTTCTTACTCAATGATTTCACTTGAGCTGCTAATGAGGTTACTACATCTATCTCATGGAGGCCGGCCACCTTTTTCTTCTCCCTGGCATTCTATTGGTAGCTGTTTAACCCTATTTATTCAATTAATTAACGAGCCTCACCGGGGGTCTTGCTACCTAAGGTACCTCCTTCTGCTGCATCCAAAAGTTGCCTTGTACTCAGATTCAGACCATTGTAAAAGGTCTGAATAATCATCCACTCTGGGAATCCGTGTTGCGGGCACTTTCTTAGGAGCTCCTTGAACCTTTCCCACATCTCAAATAGAGACTCCAATTCCAATTGTACAAAGGACTAGATCTCATTCCTAAGCTTTGTAGATTTTCTTGGAGGTAAATATTGGGTAAGAAAAGCTTCTACCATCTTCTCCCATATGGTAATCGAGGCTCTAGGCAATGAGTGTAGCCACTGCTTTGCTTTCACCTTCAAGGAAAATGGGAAGACTCTCAACTTGATGGAATCATCCGTCACCCCGTTTATCTTCAGCATATCACACACCTCGAGAAAGTTCTCTATATGACTTTTTGGATCCTCATCGGCCAAACCATTGAACTGTGTAGATTGCTGCAACATGTGGATGAATGCCGGCTTCAGCTCGAAGTTTTAAGCTATAATTGGGGGATGCACAAATCTCAATTGTGTCCCCAATACTGAAGGTCTGGCATAATCGGATAATGTCTGCTGTTGCTCATTCTATTCTGCCATGTTTTCAGATTCTTCTACTTCAAATCAGCTAGATTAGACTGTTTTTGCACATGTTCTTTCCCTTTTCTTCTCAGAGTACGTTCAAGCTCGGGATCTCCTTTAATCAGTATGGAGGAGTTCCCTCGGGTCATAACCTAGAGCTGCACCCAAAAAGAAAGAAAAAGAATTCAGATCAATAATAGAATAAGAAAATATTAAATATAATGAATAAATGAATAGCTAAGAAAACAATGTGCAAAATATCTCTAAACACCTACTCCTGGGCAACGGCTCCAAAAACTTGACACGTCCGTATATGCGTGTAAACCGCAAGTGCACGGGTGTCGAAGTAATAATCCCAGATGAGTGGGTATCGTATCCACAGAGAGTAAGGAATAAAGACACATAAGTTGTTTCTTAACTAATGGGGAAGATGAATAGTAATAAGTGTGACAAAATATGAAATAACGAAAATAAAAGCAACAAGATAGAGAGCGCAGGTAAAGGAAAACGTAAGGAAATCGATAAAGATGGGGTACCCAGATATTGATCCGCCTAGAACAATCGTTTCAACTGCAAGAACCCCCTATTATACTTCCTCAATGATGCAACAATGAGTTGTAGAAATCCTTAATTACTTGATCCCAAATCTAAGGTCAACCATACCTAACTCTATACATGTCCCGGAGGAGAGATTGAATAACCTCTCAACCTCGCACTCGCATAAAATTGCAGTGAGCTCTAGGGATTCCAAGTAAAAAACACTATTTCTATGTATAGACCTAACCCTTTGGTCCAAGTGGAAAATCCCTAACCACAATTAAGCCCTACTTGCTAAAATCACTTCAACGCTTCACTCTGTTGCACTTGCAACTAAGCCCCAGTGGAAGGTTATCCCTTAGCCCATTCACTCTACTATGGCCGCAAAAAACTCTTTGAACGTGGGGGTAGGATAGATCACACCAGAGGAAAAAAGGGACGCTTCGCTATCTCTCGACTCACCATCTCAACCCTCTCCAATTTAGCTTTGTCCAACTATCATGGTGTGTCACTCACTCACAAGAGTTACCAACAAGAACTCTCAACCCTAGTGTCACTCTAGGGCAGTATTCATACAATCAAGTCTCCAAGATTAGAACTCACAATAAACATAAATTAATTGAAAGCAAAATAAAGAGATTCAATGAAACGAATACATCCTAGTGTTCACAAATACCCAAGTACCCACTAGGGGTTTAGCTCTCCATGGAGCTAGATACAATCAATGAAATTGAATGTAAAAACAAAGCATCCATAGAAAATGCCCTCGTTAGTGGTGGTGATGGTCTTGTGGAGAGTCCTCTACTCTTCGCAAGGGTCCTTTTGTCCGGCCTAGGATACACCTTACCGGATCGGTGCTGACAAAAGCTCTCCCACTAACCTTCTTCAAAATGGTGCGCGATGTAGGAGCCATAGAACCTCTCCAAAGCCCTAGACAATACCTCTCAAAACCCTAGCCGCCACCCTCTCTTAAGTTGGGGAAAAGACGGAGAAAAGAATGCTGAAATCGGGGCTGAAATCGGCTTTTAAAGGGCTAGAATCCGGAATCCACACGCCCATGTGGATGCCCCGGTGGATTGTTCACACGAGCGTTTGGAATTTCCATATGCCCGTGTGGATTCTCTGTTTTTATGTTTTCTCGGCCAGCTGTAAGCAGTGCTGCTACAGTATCTTTGATACTGTGTTTTCTATTATACCCTACTACAGTACCGCCTGAAATACTCCCGAATCCATACTTTCATCGAGGCAACCAAAACGGGCACACGTTTACGACGTAGATAGCCTTGCTTCTTCAATAACGGACATGTTGGTGGAGATCTTGTTCTATATGCACAAGTCAGAATGCTTGAACGTAACTGCCCTTGTGCCCCTCCAAATAATTGTGCTAACTCGAGTACGAGGAGGTTTGCACACATTCCTACATCTGGGACCGGACCTATGTCTTCGCGTTTGAACCTTAGCAAGATTTCCTCCTAAATTAGTGCATTACGACCCACATTGGCTTCTTTCTCTCATAATCGGCCTCATAACCCTACCTGCATAAAAGTAACATAAATACACTTATATTAGCGTTAAAACCCGAGAAAAGTAATGCTCAACACAAGGAAAGAACAATTCGTATTCTTATCGCACAAGCACTTATCAAGCACCCAGATAGCGCACTAAATAGGTAATATAGGTACCGACAAATAATGTACCGATATGGGGATCCGTCCACTGGTGTGAGATGGAGACTGCAACCTTATACCCCAAATGTATGTGGAAACCATCCACCATGGTCTGCAGGAAGTCAAAATTTCGCAGACTAACGATGTCAGTACTGTCGTCGCGACTGGTCAGAGTGTGGCTGAGCAGAAAAAGAATGTATCATAATGCGGGGGATCGGAGCACTATGGCCTTGGTCTGCAGGGGTCATAAATGGGAGAAGAACTTAACCGTCGCCAGGTATCACCGAGTGGCTCCCCTGCTAGTCGGGATATCAGCAAAGGGTCATAGGTAGGGGTGTGAGTGAACTCAGTATTGTATAAGCCTAGATGGATAAAGAACTCAATGAGGCTCATACGGTGTAGCAGGCCAAAAACTTCGAACTGAATGAAGTCAGCGTAGTGAAAAGCAATGGTGCTCTTGATAACTCTAATATGGCTAACACCTCGAGCGCTATCTGCTCATAGGTGTTATCCATGATCTGAAATAACTAGTACCACGCCCCGGCACTGTGTAACTATTGGTCTTTAGCCTCCAGACCCACATCACGTAGAACATCCCAATTGATCTTCCTTAATTCACCTAAACATTGACGAGAGAGACGTGCATATGACTCTATATGTGCCTGTGTATGAAAAGTAGGTCTGTTTTCTATTTCGGTAGATGAGTCGTTGGTCCTAGGCCTCTTAGAAGGCCCGGCTGCAATATGCTTCCTCAACATTATCTGCAAAATGCAAATGAAGCAACTCAAGTCAAAATACTAAAAATCAGGCTGAAGACGATCGTGTTAGGAGCACAGTGATCATGTTCAGATTGCTAATAAGATCATGCAAGAAAGCGTGCCTAATACCGACAGGGTGTGTCAAGAGGATGAACATGAATGTGTTAGTGACGATCATCGTCCCCAAAGGATTATGTCACTCACACCACCGATGAATCAAAGATTCGAGCAAACTGGAAGCAATGCACGACCATGATTCAACCCTTGATGCCGCAAATCACAAGTTTTAACTTTGAGATTCCAAAATACTTAAAGTAAATAATGACCACTCACCGGATTCAGAAGGAAGAAGAAGTGGTAAACGCAAAGGGAAATCTTGATGAAAAATGGCAAGGAAAAGAAGGTCGAGCCAAGCTTGATAGACTGAAAGGAGAGAGGAAGAGTCAAACGTTGTGAGTGAACTGGTGAAATGAAAGGACATGACTGGAGAGATTTAGGGTTAAAAAGGAAACGGGGGAGACCGAACAGTTGTGCCCGAACATGCACGGGACACATGCATGCCCAATCGATCATTGGGATTAAGGCAGAGAGAGCCAAGGTGAACATGATCGTGTCCCAAGTGTGGTTGCTCCACTAAGAAATTCTGAAGAACAATGAAAACTTAAGAAAAACACAACACGATCATGCAAGGTAAATTAAAAACGTGCCATGACCCCTGATACGCTCGTGCTCAGCCTGTGTTGTCCTAGAATGTTTCAGGAAATTGAAACTAGAGAAATTCTATGGCACAAGCAGGGGCGTGTCCTACCCATGTCATGCCTAAAAATTTCTAGAACAATGGTTCTTCTGACATCGATAACAACTACAGTATATGGTATAAAGCAAAACAATGCTGACACAATAACTAAACAAAAAAATTCCCAGAAAAAAAAAGAGAAAGTGCAGATGAGGCACACCACAGCAACCAACAATTCAAAAACAAGATAAAAGAGACAAAAAAGAGGAAAAACAAAAACTCAAACAACCAAAACTATAAAATGACCTGGGTTGGCTCCCAAGAAGCACTTGTTTAACGTCACTAGCTTGACATACCTGTTTTGCACTTAAGGAGGTTCATGAAATTGAGATCTCTCTTGGCCACCTATGACACAATTGCAAGAATATGGTAATAACGTGTTAATTAAATTGATTTCACTAAATGTCAAAGTAGTGGAAGAGATAGCGTTGTTTGGTGTTGCCAGTGAGATGGGTGGCTCCTTCTTCTTTGATATCGCTTTCTTCCACCACTTCTTTGCTTTGGAGATCTGTATCCTTATTGGTTCAGGGGGTTCCATACTCTTGCTTTCCACTAAAGGTTGCATGCTTTTGGTTTCCACTAAGTCCAAACATTAAGCTTCTTCTACTACCAACTCAAGTCCTTTATTGTCCATGGGAGTATCTTCCAATAGTTCCGCAAGTTCATCCTTTATAAATGTATCTTGCACAATTTAAGAGACAAACTCATCAATAACATCAACATAATAACATGTATCATCAAAGCCCTTAGTATGTCTCATGAAGTCATGAAGTTTGAAAGTAGTTTCCTTATCACCAACTCGAAGTGTCATTCGGCCATCCTTAACATCAATGAGAACCTTGGAAGTTGCTAAGAATGGTTGTCTCAATATTAAAGGCAATTCAACTTTGTCATCAACATCTAAAACAACAAAATCCATTGGGAAGATAAACTTATCAACTTTAACTAGAAAGTCTTCAATTATGCCCATCTGTCATCTTGTGGATCTATCGGTCAATTGTGAAGTCATGTTTGTGGGTTTCGGCTCCCCAAGCCCTAGTTTTTAAAAAGTTTTGTAGGGAATGAGATTAATAATTGCCCCTAGGTCGGCAAGGGTCTTCTCATCAACTAAACCCTTGTTTGTGTAAGGGACAATGAATCCCCTATGATCTTTTTCCTTCTTGGGAAGTTTGTTGCATATTAAATCAGAACAATCCTCACTATGTGTCACAGAAGACATCTCTTCCAATTCTTCTTGTTGGTGAGCAGTTCTTTCGAGAATTTGGCATACCTCGGCATCTGAGCAAAGGCCTATACCTCTTAGTGATTAAGGAAGCAGTTTGCATTACATCCAACCTCTTAGTGATTGCTTCAACCCGTGCTACAAGTATAGTGATGACATCCACTTGATAAATACTTATGGTCTTCACTGGTTTGTTCCTTTCAGAACTCCATTGATACCCATTGTTTGTCATCTCTTCAATCAGGTTGTGTGCTACACTTGCCTGTTTGCTACACAATGAACCTCCGGCGGCCGCATCAAGTATCTACTTGGTCGAGGTATTGAGGCTGTCATAAAAAAATTGGATTTTTATCCATTCAACAATTCCGTGTTGTCGGAATTTTCTCAACATTTACTTGTACCTTTCCCATGTATCATACAAGGACTCAGACTCTAATTGGTGAAAAAAGGAGATGCCGCTCCTCAGTTTGGTGATCTTAGTAGAAGGGAAGTACCAGGCCGCAAATGTCTCAGAAACATGCTTCTATGTTGTTAGAGACACATTGGCAAGGAACTTAGCCACTGTTTGCCTCTTCCTCGCAATGTGAATGGAAAGAGTCTCAAACAAATTGCTTTCTCAGAAACATTGCTCACTTTCTGTGTCACAAATTTCTAAGAAGTTCCTGAGATGCTCATAGGGGTCTTTATCTTGAAATCCATCGAACTGACACATCTAATGTACCAATTGTATAAAATTTGGCTTCAATTCAAAATTATTTGCCGCAGCTGGAGGACGAACAATACTCAACCCAACTCCCTTATGCTTTGGCCATGCAAAATTTGAGATGCTTTGTTGCTATTTTCTGACCATTTCTTCTTCATGACCCACTTCCACAATGCTCTCAACAGATTTTGTATCACTCAAATTAATCTGTCGGATTCTTCTTCTAAAGTTCCTCCCAATTTCTAGATCAAGACATGCTAATGGAGAAGAAGTGATTCCACGGGTCATGCAAATGTACCTTCGCGTACAAGATAGAATAATGTAAGTTCAAAAGAATATGAATAATGAAAATAAAGATAAAACTAAAATTAAAATTACACAGAAAAGAAATTATTCACAAGTATAGACAATATAAACAAACTAGAACACCAGATTCTAAACTTTCCTAAGAGTTGCCAATCCCCGGCAGCGGTGCCAAAAACCTAATGTGTTCTCCGCAAGTGCACGAGTTACACAAAAGTAATATAGTGGTGCCCTGTGAGGGGCAGGGTTATCGAACCATAGGGACTAGACTCAAAGTACTGACTTATCACTGATCTATAGTTAACTTTACATAGAAGATTAGATTAACAACAAGAAATGAACTTATAAAAGGAGAAGGAAAAGAACAAATGAAGGTAATATGAAGTTTGGTTCAAGTATCAACAACAAGGTAACAATGCCATGGGATGATTCCTATGCACTTAGAAATGCTCACTCACTCTCTTTGTTTACCAGTTACATTCTATGATTATGGTGTGTGCTCTAAAGTAATGTTGCAAATATGGTTCTCAACTACGCCGAGTTTTGCAAAGATTACTATGGGTCACACCAAGTTTTTCCATTGTCTAGGGCAGTAACAACTATGGCAATCCACCATTGAGTTTTACCTAAGAAACTACGTAGATCAAACACATTATGTTTTGCAAACACAAGATTTAGCACAAGAACTAAAAGAACTCCTTAAATTAAAAGAATGCAAGTGTTCATAGCATACAAGGTGCCATACTTCATATCCCGGGGCACAGTGGGTGTTAGCCCCTCATGGATGGGTACAACATTGAGAAAACAATAATAGATCTAAAGAAAGAAGACATGACTCCCTTCTCTTCAAGATTCACCTCCAATGTTGAGCTCCGTATGCTAGCCCCACTTCCCTAGTGCCACTAACTCAATCGTAATTGCCTTAGAAAGTGTGGTGATGCTTGATCTTCGCTCTCATCAATGCCCTCCTGGTGGAGAAAAAGATCCCCGAATAAAGATGGTACTGAAACCCTAATAACAGAGTTGGAAAGGCAGATCTTAAGCTCGATATGGTCAGAGCACGATCGTGCTTGTAGTGTGTCATGTCGGGGGAAATTCTCAGTGAAATTGTCAAGTCCTAGCCTGGGAGATTCAATAGGAGGACACCATCGTGTTCTGACCGTGCTGTGGTAGATCATGATTGTGTCAAGGGCACCTAGTGCATGTCTCTCTCGCTTGGATAAAATTGTTTCCGGACTGGGACTTTCAGTCGCAAGGACACGCTGAATGTTGTTAAGCTTGAGAGCAACCTCCTACATAGATTTTCACTGAAACATGCTCCAGGCTGGGATAATCAGTGGCAGAGCAAGATTGTGCTCCATCCATGTCCATCTTGAACACTTAGCATTTGCAAAGTATTTTACTTATTTTCTTCCAAATTTCACTCAAGTTGCGTCGAGCCACAAATCTTGAACAAACAATAGAAATACCTAGAATAGCACCGTAATTGCTCAAAAGTATGCTTCAGAATTGATTAAATGATGCGTTTAGGGTAGGAAAACATGTATATAAAATGCACTCATCACTAATCCTATGTTTAATTTGGTAATGTCTCATATTTTTTAATCAAAACCTTAATCTTGATTTTTTTTTTTGCAATGCAACTTATTTTTTAATCAAACCCCTAATCCTATGATTTCTTTTGGGAATGTCTGCTGTTTTTGGATCAAAACCCTAATCCTATATTTTCTTATACTAATGTCTCCTATTTATCAATCGAAAACCTAATCCTATGTTTTCTTTTTTAAATGTCCCATACTTTTCATTGAAAACCATCATTCTATGGTTTCCCCTCAGAATGTCTATTATTTTTTAATCAAATCCATAATCCTATGTTTTCTTATAGCAATGTATCATGTTTTTCAATCAAAACCATGATCCTATGTTTCTTTTTGGAATTCCAACTATATTTGAATCAAATCTCTAATCGTATGTTTTCTTCTTAGAATGAATATTCTTTTTGAATCAAAACTCCAATCCTATGCTTCCTTTTCCAAATATCTCCTATCCTTCAATCAAAACCCAAATCCTATGTTTATTTTCTTAATGTCTCCTATTTACAAGTTTTGAATCAAAAACCTAATCCATGTTTTCTTCTCAGAAAGTCTCATATCTTTCAATCAAAAACATAATCCTATCTTTTATTTTCAGAATGTTTGCTAATTTTGAATCGAAACCCTAATCCTATGTTTTCCTTTGGTAATATTTCATATTTTAAAATTAAAATGCTAATTCTAAGTTTTTTTTGGAATGCCTTCTATTTTTTAATCAAAACCTAATCCTCTATTCTATTTCGAATGCCTGTAAGTTTTGAATCAAAACCCTAATCCTATGTTTTTCTTATAGTAATGTCTCCTATTTTCAAATCAAAACCCTAATCCTTTGTTTTCTTATAGGAATGTCTTCTATTTTTGTATCAAAACCCTAATCCTATGTTTTCTTATAGTAATGTCTCCTATTTTTTAATGAAAACCTTAATTCTATGTTTTCTTTTTGGAATGCCAACTATATTTGAATCAAAACCCTTATCCTATGTTTTCTTTTTGGAATGCCTATTATATTTGAATCAAAACCCTAATCTTATGTTTTCTTTTTGGATTGTCTCGTATCTTTCAATTAAAACCTGAATCCTATGTTTTTTCTTTTCTTAATGTCTCCTATACATCAATTTTGAATCAAAAATCTAACCACTGTTTTCCTTTTTTGGAATGCCTCTTATATTTCACTCAAAAAACTAATCCTTTCTTTTCTTTTCAAAATGTCTACTGTTTTTGAATCACAATCCTAATCTTATGGTTTCGTTTCAGAATGTGTCCTATTTTTCAGTTTTTCATCAAAACCCTAATCCTTTTTTATCTTTTTGGAAGGTCTCATTTCTTTTAATCAAAACCCTAATCCTATCTTTTGTTTTGGAAATATTTGCTAAGTTTTAATCAAAACCGTAATTCTATTTTTTCTTGTCGCAATACCTCCTATTTTTGAATAAAAATCATAATCCTATGTTCTCTTTTAGAAATGGCTACTATTTTTCAATCAAAACCCTAGTCTTATGTTTTCTTTTCGTAATGTCTACTATTTTTGAATGGAAACCCTAATCCTATATTTTCTTACCCGAATGCCTCCTATTTTTTTAATCAAAACCCTAATCTTATATTTTCTTTTGTTAATGTCTCATATTTTTCAATCAAAACCCTAATCCTAAGTAGTTTTTTTTTTGGATGCCTCGTTTTTTTAATCAAAACCCTAATATTATGTTTCTTATAGTAATGGCTAATATTTTTCAATCGAAACCATTATTGATGAGTGCATTTCATGAAATATTTATTTTCTCTCAATTCATTCTTTTACTCTCCTCTAGCATACTTTTGCGTATATTTGGTGTAATTAAGGGTATATTTGTTCTTCGTGTAGAATTTAGGTGCTTCAAGAAATTTGGAGTGAGATCGGGGATGAAACAAGCAAAGAATGAATATTTTACTAAGTGCTCAAGTTGAACACTGGTGGAGCACGGTCGTGCTCTGTCCCCCTAATTATTTTAGCTTGAAGACGGCCTAGTGATAATTCAAGCAGGTGAATGCTCTCAGGCCAACCACGGTCTCAGCACGAACGTGCGCCTTCCCCTGATTATTCTAGTTTGGATATTGTTTCATCCCAACAGGGGAAGCACGATCAGGATGCTCCTAGCATGGTTGTACATAGGCGAAGCTCGAGTGGAGCGCGACCATGCTCTTTCTCCCTAATTTTCCCAAGTGAGCACTTAGGTGATTCACACAGAAATCTCAATAGAAAGCATGGTCCAAGCATGATCGTGCTTAGACCATGTCGAGCCCGAGATCAGCTTTTTACTCCAAATTTGTAGGGTTTCACCCTTATCTTTGTTCGGCGATTATATTCTCCATCGAGAAGACTTTGATGAGGGTGAGGATCAAACTTCACCACACCATCTAAGGGGATCAAGTATGAGTCGGAGGCATAAGGGAAGTGGGGTTAGCATCAAGGAAGCTCAACTAAGAAGAATATGTTGAGAAGGAGGAATTCATGTCTTCTTTCCTTAGATCTTTATAATTTCTTCCAAGTTGTACCCATCCATGACGGGCTAACCTTCCATGGTTCCCCGGGATTTTGAACTATGATGCTTGTATGCTTTGACTACTTGATTTTAATAATCTATGGAATTCTTTTCGTTTATTGTGTTTAATCTTGTGTTACATAACTTGATGTGTTTGATTTGCACAGCTGCTTAGGTAAAACTTGGTGCATGCATTGCCATAGTTGTAGATGCCCAGTGTAATTTCAAAACTCGATGCGCATGAAACCATAGTTACCTTAGCAAAACATGGTGTATTTAATAACCATAGATGTAACATTGCTTTTGAGCACACACTTGAACCATAGAATGTGCCTGGTAAGCATTAGAAGCAAGTCAACATACTATAGCTCATAGGAATCTTCCCGATGCACTGCTCTTTTGTTGTTCAAATCTTAATCATAATTTTCCAGATAATTCCACTTGTTATTTCCTTTGCTTGTTTCATTTTCATTATTTGAACAAAACCCAATTCTTGCTTAACTAGAGATTAGAAGAAGGATTCATACTTTAAGTCCAGTTCCTGTGGTTCGACAACCCTACCCTTCGCGGGGTATCACTGTATTACTTGTGTCCGACCCTTACACTTATGGAAAATGCATCAAGTTTTTGTCACCATTGTTGGGGCCTGGCAATTTTAAGGAAAAATTTGACGCTGGTGATTTAGTTTGTCAATAGTGTTTATATTTTTGAATATCTAGTTTCCCTTTTTCTTAATCAATCCTTTTGGTCTTATTTTTGTTTTCATTCTTTTAATTCTTTTAAGCTTATACTAATCTTTCTTAACCCGTGTAGGGGCAACTGTTGGGCCCACATGGGGCTTCTTTAGACGCAGCTTTGCCATCATTGATGAACTATTGTCTACTTTGAGAAGTCACCCTTGTGCATACAATTACCATAATGGGGATATCAGTTGCACCGATAATGCGCAAGACTTGGCATAACTAATTGATAAGTGCTTGTGTATAAGTAATACGAAGTATTTTTTTCTTACATTGAGCATCACTTTTATCAGATTTTATCCCTTATTTGTGTGTATTTGTGTTCTTTTGTGCATATAGTATTGTGAAGACAAAGTTGGATGAAAGAAAGCAAAAGTTGATCATGGACGTGAATGTGATGAAGTTCTTGGATCCAACAAAGGTGAAGACACAAGTTATGCTCAAAGATATGTGGATGTGTGCCAACCTCCATTATGCTTAAGAGAATATAGAAAGTGGATGGCACAAAGGTAGTTACACTCATTTGTCCTGACTCGTGCAACATTACCAAGAGCTCCGTCAATGTGGTTTCATTGAAGACACGACATGATCTACCGCATGGATGTCTGTTCATTCATGTGGCCTCGATGAAAAAAGTGGATTTGGGAGCATTTTGCAAAGTATTGTAGCAGTTTACCATAGCAAAATCACTGTAGCAGTTGCTCTTTACAGCTCGCAAAAAATTAATTTTTGGAAATTCACACGAGTGTGTGGAAATTTCACACACCCATGTGGATGCCCGACTCCAACCCTTATAAATAACGTGTTTTGAGGTGTCTTTAAGGATCTTTTTCCCAACTTTTGCCCATCTTTGGAGGGGCTCGTGGCTAGAGTTTGTAGAGGCTTTTGCTATATTTTTGGAGCAGTTCTACGGCCTTCAACGTCGAGTTCCTTTGGAGGAGAACTATTAGGGAAGCTTTCGTCGGCATCAATTCGGCTAGGTGTACCCTAGGTTTGACAAGAAAACTTTTTGAGAAAATAAGGCGGCTCCACAAGACCATCAATATAGACTAAAAGGGGGTTTTATTTATGGATTTCATGCATTTACTCTTAATTTCATATTTGCTTGTGTATTGCTCCATGTAGATCTAAACCCCTAGTGGGTACTTGGACTTGTAAGCCGTGTGATGATTTTGTTTCATTGACTCTTATTATTTTTCTTTAATTGATGTTTTAATTGAGTTTCAATCTTGAATGCTTGTTGAATTGATTTTCCCTTAGAGTGACACTAGGGTTGAGAATCTATCTTGGTAATCCTTATGAATGAGTGACACTTCATTAGGGTTAGACAAAGCAATGTTGGAGAGGGTCTAGAGGGTGAGTCAAGAGGTAGCGGAACGTCCCTTTTCCCTTCGAATATAGTTTATCCAACATCCATGTTCCAATAGTTCTTTGCGGTCATGATAGAGTAAAGTGCTAAGAGACAAACTCTACTAGAGTTTAGTTGCGCAAGCAATAGAGTGAAGTGTTAAAGTAATCCTTAGTGCTTGGACTTAATCATGAGTAGGAATCTTTCGCCTGGACCAAAGGGTTAGATCTATATTAGAGAATAGGGTCTATCACTTGGAGTCTCTAGAGCTTTAAGCAACCTTACACAGCATGAGGCGTCGAGTGCATAGTGTAGGATTAGTCACGGTTGACCTTAGGTTTGGGACCGTGTGTATATGGATTTCCATGACTCATTAAACATCAGTTAGGAGGCATAATGATTAGTCTTGCAATTGAAATAATAATCCTAAGGTGAGCAATGTCCGGGTACCCAATCTTTCTATCAATTACCTCTCCTTATTCCTATTATGTTTCTTTTCTCTTTTCTTTATTTTATTCGCATTAATATTGTTCACCCAAATCATGAATCTATTCACTTGATAGCCAAATAGCATCACTACTTGCTTTCTAACAACTATTCCCTGTGGATATTGCTACCCACTCATCGGGGTACTTTATTACTTCGATAATCCATGCACTTGCGGTACACACACGCAAGGGGTGTGTCACTAATATCAAACTTTTGTGAGAAAACATCATAGTGGAGTTAATTCATGAGTGCGGAGATGGATCATCACTGAGAGAACCAAGAATAAAAGATGAGTGTGAGTCAGGCATTGTCCATCTAAGTTGATTTCACCAAGAACACACGAACAGGAGAAAATAAGGACTATAGGTTCAATGATGATGGCTTCACCCACACTGGCAATCCTGAGAATGGTATTTTAGCAATAACTACAGATATTAAAAAGGTGGTTGTGGAAGATTTAGTTTTAGAACCAATAGTGCTTGCCCCTTCAGAGAAGGAGCTCAAGGAGCTACCTACACATTTAGAATACACATTTTTGGACAGAAATTACCAGATACCTATCATTATTTCATCCATAGTCGATGCATGTTAAAAGTAAAAATCGGTGGAAACATTGCGAGTGTATAAGAAGGCTATAACCTAGAGTATTTTTGGCAACAAAGGGATTAATCCATCATTTTTGGCAACAAAGGGATAACAATAAACCCAAGGTTCAACCTCAATTGAGATTGAACCCCAATATGATGGAGGTGGTCAAGAAGGAAGTGAAAAACTTTTAGATGCGGGAATAATTTATCCAATCTTAGACAGCCTATGGGTTAGTCCAGTCCAGGATGTACTGAAGAAGGAAGGAATGATAGTGATTTCAAAAGAACACAATGAATTGATCCCTAACTATACAATAACCAGATGGTGTGTTTGCATAGATTACCGAAAGCTGAATTATGCTACATGAAAGGACAATTTCCCCTTACCATTTACTGACCAAATATTGGAACAGCTATCAGGTCACAAGTACTACTGCATCCTTAATGGAATGTCCGGATACCTTCAGATTCAAGTCGTTCCTGAAGATCAAGAAAAGACCACTTTCACATGTCCATATGGTTGTTTTTCTTACATGAGAATTCCGTTTGGTCTGTGTAATGCCCCAACAACATTTCAAAGATGTATGATGTTAATCTTTGATGATTGCATTTTGTATATATGTTTTCATGCCCTAAATCTGTTATTCTACTTGTTCTTAAGTTCACTTTTATACATGAGCAGTGCTATTGTGGGTATTTTTTGTTATATGTGCAGGAATTGTGGGCTCGATGTAATATGCAGTGAAATCAGGATGAAAGTTAGCAAATACTTAAAAAGAGTTCAAATACTCAAGATGGACGTGGGTTGGACACGCTCGTGTCATGGCCACTGAATATCTCAGCCTGATGTTGATCCAGCACAAAATCTTTGTGGAAGGGTGTTCTCAAGCTTGACACGGTTAGGACATGCTCGTGTCACACCATTGCACGGTCAAGATACGATCGTGTTCCTTCCACTAAATCTTCCAGGAAGAGGTATGCCATTTTACTTAGTTCTTCTCCGGATACCCTTTTTAACTCCAGTTTTTTGGGTTTTGTATCATCTTTATTCGGGGATCTTCTTCTTCACCAGGAGGACATCGATGAGAGTGAAGATCAAACATATCCACACCTTCTAAGGCATCAAGGAGTGTGTCGGAGGCACAAGGGAAGTGGTGCTAGCACGCAGAGCTCGACATTGGAGGCAAATCTCAAAGAGAAGGGAGTCATGTCTTTTTTCTTTAGACCTAATGTTATCACCTTCATGTTGTACCCATCCATGAGTGGCTAGCTGGCTATTGTGCCTCGCGGTGAGAACTTTGTCACTTTGTATGGTTTTAGCACTTATACTCTTCTTGATTTATGGAGTTCTTTTGAATCTTGTGTTAAATATTGTATTGTAAAACTAGATGTGCTTGATTTGTGCAGTTGCTTTGGTAAAACTTGATAGTGGATTGTTACCACTGTGTTACCCTAGGCAATGGCATGACTTGGTGAGCTTGAGCCCATAGTTATCTTTGTACAACTTGATTTATATGAGAGCCTTAGTCGCAGTATTGCTTTTGAGCACACACTAGAACCTAAGAATGTACCTGGTAAAAAATGAGAGCGAGTAAGCATTACTAAGTGCCTAAGAAGCATCTCGGGCATTGTTTTCTTATTGCTGACACTCAACCTAGTTGCCTATTATCTTCATCTATTCCCTTTTTCTTTAACTTCTTTACATTCCTTTTTCTTTGAATTAATCCTATCACCAAATCCTTTTTCACTAGAGATCAGTGTTGAGAAAGTATTTTTAGTCAAGTCCCTGAGGTTCGACAACCTTGCCTCTCATGGGGTACCACTATATTTCTTGTGTGCGACCCGTGCACTTGCGGAGAACATATCAAGTTTTTGGCACCGTTGCCGGGGACTACAACTGTTAAGAAAGCTTATAATCTAGTGTTCTAGTTTGTTTATATTGTTTATATCTTTCTTTACATCGTGTTCTTTATTTATTTTATTCTCATCTTTAGCTCTGGTTTTTAGTTCTTTTGATCTTACTTTGTTCTAATTTGTACATCCAGGTATAATTGTATGTCCCGTAGGAGCACATCTTCTCCATTAGCAAGTCCTAATCCAGAAATTGAGTGAAATTTTAGAAGAAGGGTCCATCAGATCAATTTGAGTGAGACATGATTTGTTGAGATAAGTGTGACAGTGGGTCAGGAAGACGAAATGGCTGGAAATCAACCAAAGAGTATCTCAAATTTTTCCCGGCCAAATCTTGAGGGGGTAGGTTCGAGTATTATTTGTCCTCCTGTTGCAACAAACAATTTTGAATTGAAGCCAAATTTTGTTCAATTAGTGTAACAGATGTGTCAATTCGATGGATATCATGGCGAAGACCCATACGAGCACCTTAGAAATTCCTTGGAAATCTGTGACACTTATAAGGTAAGCAATGTTCCTAAGGAAGTAGTTCATCTGAGACTCTTTCCATTCAAATTGCGAGGAAGGCCCAAGCAGTGGCTAAATTCCTTGCTACCTGGGTATCAATGGAGTTTGGATAGGAACAAACTGATGAAGTCCGCTAGTATTTATCAAGTGGATGTCTTCACTACTCTTGCAACACAAGTTGAAGTAATAACAAAGAGATTAGATAACATGCAATCTCCGTCCTCATGTTTGGGACCCATTCACGATCATTCTGGTCATTCATGTGACCCAAGCATCTTCTTTTCTATTGATGCAAGTGCCGAATAGATTGGGCAAGTGGATTTCCTTGGTCAGAACTGTCATTATGAGAATAATCCATTTAGAAACACATATAATACTGGATGGAAAAATCATCCAAATTTTTCTTGGAGTCAGCCGGGAAAGGAACAAGTTGCACAGCAGCAGTAGCAGCAATACAAGCCACTGCCTCAGGTTGCACATCAATCACAGTCCTCATCCTCTCCAAAACCTTCCAATGATCTCACTAGTTTAATGACCCGATTCATCAAGAGTACTGAGACACGGTTCACCGGTCATGAGGAGATGATCATAAACACCAATGCAACTGTGAGGAACTTGGAGCATCAAGTAGCTCAAATATTCAAATTATTAGAAGAGAGACTGCCGAGGACCGTCCCGAGCAACATAGTGGTTAACCTGAAAGAATCCTAGAAGGGTGTGACTTTAAGAAATGGGAAGCAGCTCCCAAACTCTATCAAGAAGGAGCTTGAACTAGAAGTTGATGAAACCATTGTGAACACTAACATGGACAACACCACAAAGGATAGAAATTCAATTCCAGAGTATCAGCAGAAACTTCCATTACCTCCCAAGACAAGGAAAGACCAACAAGATGAACAGTACAAAAAGTTCCTCAACATGTTTAAAACTTTGCACATTAATGTCCCATTCGTAGAATCCCTTGCTCAAATGCCTAGATATGCCAAATTCTTGAAGGAACTGCTCACCAACAAAAGGAAGTTGGAGGACGTGTCTTCTATGATACTCAGTAAGGAGTGTTCTACTTTGCTATGTAACAAACTCCGCAAAAAGGAGAAAGATCTAGGGGCTTCATTGTTCCTTGCACAATTGGGGGTTTGGTTGATGAGAAAGCTCTTGCTGACCTTGGAGTAAGTATTAATCTAATGCAGTACAAAATTTTTCAAAACTCAAGACTTGGGGAGCCTGAACTCACAAATATAACTTTACAATTAGTAGACAGATCCACCAGATGACCAAGGGGCATAACTAAAGATGTTTTTGTTAAGGTCGACAAGTTTATATTCTTGGTGGATTTCGTCTTCTTAGATATTGATGACAAGGTTGAAAAACCATTAATACTGGGATGACCATTCTTAGCAATGTCCAAAGCTTTTATTGATGTCAAGGATGGCCAAATGACACTTCGAGTTGGTGATGAAAAAACTACATTCAGACTTTGCGACTCCATGAGACACACAATGGACTTCGACAATACTTGTTATTTTGTTGATGTTGTTGATGAGGATGTTTCTGACTTTGTGTAGGAGACATTCATGAAAGATGAACTTACAGATCTGTTGGAGGATACCCCTTGGATGATGATGGACTTGATAGGGCAATAGAGTAAGCCCAAAGTTTGGACTTGGTGGCTAGCAAGGATACAGAACCACCAGGGAAGCGGATCTCTAGAGCAAGGATGTGGTGGAAGAAAGTGACATCTAGGAAGCAAAAGCCATATTCAGATTATTCTGATACTCGGACATTCGGTGAGGTCCATTTGATTAACATGTTGCTGCCATATGTTTTGAATTGTGTCTCAGGTGGTCAAGAGAAGGCTCGATTTCACGAACCTTTGTAAGCATGCAATAGGTACGTTAAACTAGTGACGTTAAACAAGCGCTCCTTGGGAGGCATCACAAGTTGTTTGTTTTGTTAGTTGTTTGTTTTTGTTCTTGGATTATTGTTTCCCAGCATTATGTCATCCACACTCTCTTATGATTTTCTATTTCTCGATATTCCTTGGATCCGACATTCATATTGATATTGTTTCTTGTCTGCCCTTGTACCTTGATGTTTATTGGAGGGTAAGAGCCTCGATTCTAGAAAATTTTAGGCACAACATGGGGAGGACATGCCCGTACGCATGCTACTAATTTTCACTAGCTATACATTTTGAAATTTTCAAAGTTGGACACAGGCTTGACACAATCTTGTCAGATAGAGACACATTCTCTGTGCTCCATACACGATCATGTCAATGTTGATTTAAATTTTCATCAATCCTAGGTATTTTTAGTGGGGTAGCACACTCGGTGACACAATCGTGTCACCCCTGGTTCTCTTTGCCCTAACCTTGCGATCTGGCACGCACGTGTTGCGTGCGTGTGTGGGCGCGACCGTTCGGTGCCTACGTTTCATTTTAAAAGCCCTAATGCCGGCGGTCGTGACTTTTCACTGTATCCCTTCTCTTCTATAATGCCAGACTTTTCCTCTCCCCATTCGGCCTATATAAAACAGTGCCTTCATTTGTAGTCTCCATTTTAGTTTTTTCTCGTCGATTGCTTCTTTCCTCTTTATCTTCCTTTCGAATTTGGTAAGTACCCGTCATTTTCTTTTGCGTATTTCATGTTGGTAATATTTGGATGTGTGATTTGTGACCCATAGAGCTCATGTTTGAATTGTGTTTCACTCTCAGTGGTTGAGCGTTGTAGTCCTTTTTGGGACGATGATCGACGTTGACACGATCGTGTTACCCTAGCACGACCTTGTCGCCACTGAATCTTTCTTTTGTCCAATTTTGGCTCTCACATTGACACGGCCGTGTGCCCCTACCACGATCATGTCCGCCATGAATTTTTGTATTTTGAACTGAATTGTTTCACTCTTTCTTTGCAGATAATAACGAGGAAGAACACCACTTGAGGGCCTTCTAAGAGGCCTAGGACAGATGGCCCATCATCTGGAGTGGATTACCGACCTACATTCCATTTCTAGCCTCATATTGAGCGATATGCTCGTCTCTTTTGTCAACGTTTTGGTGAATCAAGAGAGATAAATTGGGACGTCTTGCATGAGATAGGGCTTGAAGCTGAGATGATGCAGTTATTGAGTGCTGGGGCTGGCGGCTACTTTTTTAGATCACCGACAACACCTATGAGCAGTTGGCGCTTGAGATGTTGTCCACTTTTGAGTTGTCGCATGGTACTATTGCGTTTCACCGTACAGATTACATTCAGTTTCAAGTTTTTAGCACATTACATCGTATGAGCCTCACCGAGTTCTCCATCCACTTGAGCTTATATAACTCTGAGTTTACGCACACCTCTACCTACGATGCCTTGCTTACTTCCAGACCGGCAGGGGAGTCCCTTGGCGATGCCTGGCGATGGTTGAGCTCTTTTCTGACTTATAATCTGCGCCGCAGCAAGGCCACTGCATTGCGCTCCCCGGCCATGCTCTATATCCATTTCATGCTCAGTCACACTCTAACTAGTCGCGGTGACAACATTGGCGTTGTCAACTTGCGAGACTTTGACTTACTATTGAGCATGGTTGACTGGTTTCATCTGTATTTGGGGTATGAGGTTGCCATGTCCATTTCACACAAGGGGACATCTCTGCGTGTCGATGCATTCTTTATTGGTCCATATATCACCCAGCTAGTCCGCCATATGGGCACTCTTTAGAGGACCGACATAATGCGAGTGGTTGGGGGTATGGCACCCATGATGCTTGAGACATTACGTTCGATGAGATTGGTTCATAGGGTTGAGACTACCCGAGGAACCGAATACCATGTCACATTGGCCGATGATCCACCTACTACTGACACTGCTGCTCTCACCTCCACTTCTGTTCTTGAGCCACCTCAGGCCATATCTTCTCTGCCGCGATCATGGCCACCACCTCCCATTTCATAGTCAATTTTTTGTTCATCTGCTGAGTTCCAATGGTTACAATGGCGCATGTGCGCATAGCCTAGCAGTTGGGGGTGCGGGTATTGCCGAAGCCCAGCTTCTTTGCGTGGCCTACTCGACATATCGGTGTGGACACAACAGGTTTGGGGGATTCAGATACCTCTGCCACCCTCTTCAATGATGATTCCGGTCCTGAGAGTGCTGCATTCTGATCAAGCGATCCTTATCTTTCTTTTTTTCTTCTTGTATTTGGTGTTGTTTGTTTTCCTTTCGTTGTTTGCGTAGTTAAGTCAGCAATGGGTGTTCCCTCGTGCACTGATATTTTGGTTTGTTTATTTTTTGTTTATTACATTTTAGTTCTACTACTGATGTATGCCTCCCTTATGTCCCACTCTGTATCCCAGGGTTTGTGTGGTTGCTTGGAGTTTGCAACATGTGAGAGCGGCACTGGCACCATCACTTTCCGTGTTTGAATTTGGGGGATTGCATATGTTAGTGACATGCTTGTGTCTGATGAGTGATTTGTAGGGGAGGGTCGCATGCTTGTGTCTGATGAGTGATTTGTTTGTCATGATCCATGACTGGTTATTGGGTGATTATTTTAACCTTATGGGGACAAGTGTGTGTTAGTAACCATTGTAGTGAAATTGCGACTTGCTTTTACTTCCTTAACGTAAAACTTTTGTCACCTAACCCTAATTTTGGTTCAACATGTCTTGTGTTAAAAAAAATATTTATATATATATATATATATTGGAAAGTCAGATTCCTTTTTAGGAATGGCCTACCAATTATCTTGTAAAGTTTAGTATTATGAAAAATATTGTAGAAAGAGCTATCACCCTAGATGAGTGAAAGCCACTTTTGAGTAGTCAAACTTTGGGCATCACAAATGTGCATTTGATGACTGACCAGGGAAAAAGGCTACTTCTAGGGTGTATGAAGCTACTACCCATTAAATTTGGTTTTTTTTAATCTCTTGGGACAATGGGGAACATAAGTTAGGGTTTTCAAATACACACACGCACTAGGTTTTGGAAGTAAGAGTGTAGTCATTTTCATGCATTCATGCTTTTACTAACTCCGATGTTCCCCCTTATTTAAAACCTTCTTCACCTTTTTCCTAAGATCGGAAGCATTGCACTCATCTCCTTTGTTATTGAGTGTTTGGTGATTGTTTGAGGACAAGCAACAACTCAATTGTGGGGTATTTGATGAGTGCGCCTTGTATATATATTTTCAAACCCTTAATCTATCATTTTACTTGTTCTCAAGTTCACTTTATACATGAGCAATGCTATTATGGGTATTTTTGTTATATGTGTAGGAATTGTGTGCTTGATGAAATATGGAGTGAAACGGGAAGAAAGCGAGCAAATAGTTAAAAAGAGATCAAGTACTCAAGCTGGACACCGGCTGGACACGCTTGTGTCGTGGCCACTGAATATCTCAGCCTGATATTGATACAACATAAAATCTTTATAGAAGGGTGTTCTCAAGCTCGACACGGTCAGGACACGATCGTGTCCATGCCACTGAAAAAACTATGCCAAAGGCAATTTTATCTAAGAATATGCAATACGCGCTAGTTGCTCCTGACACGATTGTGTCCCTTCCACTGAATCTTCCAAGCATGGGCATGCCATTTTACTTAGTTCATCTCCGACATGACACAGTCTGGACAAGCTCATGCGCAGACTGTGTCGAGCTCGAATCTACCCTTTTTAACTCTAGTTTTTAGGGTTTTGTATCATCTTTGTTCAGGGATCTTCTTCTGCACCAGGAAGACATTGATGAGAGTGAAGATCAAGCTTATCCACACCTTCTAAGGCATCAAGGAGAGAGTCAAAGGCACAAGGGAAATGGTAATAGCATACAGAGCTCGACATTGGAGAAAAATCTCAAAGAGAAGGGTTTCATCTCTTCTTTCTTTAGACCTAATGCTATCTCCTCCTTGTTGTACCCACCCATGAGGGGCTAGTCGAGCACAACGCCGTGGGATGGGAACTTTGTCACTTTGTATACTTTAAAAACTTGTACTTTTTTTTATTTATGGAGTTATTTTAGTTCTTGTTTTAAATCTTGTATTGCAAAACTTGATGTGCTTGATTTGTATAGTTGCTTAGGTAAAACTTGCTAGTGGATTGTCACAGCTGTGTTTCCCTTCGCAATGGCATCACTTGGTGAGCTTGAGTCTATAGTTATTTTTGCTTAACTTGATGTATATGAGAGCCTTAGTTCCAGTATTACTAAGAATGTGCCTGGTAAACCATGAGAGTGAGTGAGCATTACTATGTGCCTAGGAAACATCCCGGGGCATTGTTCTCTTGTTGTTGACAGTCAACCTAGTTGCCTATTATCTTCATCTATTCCCTTTTTCTTATACTTCTATACTTTCCATTTTCTTTGAATTAATCCTATCACCAATTCATTTTTCACTAGAGATTAGTGTTGAGCAAGTACTTTTAGTGCAGTCCCTGAGGTTGGACAACCCTACCCTTCATGGGGTACCACTATATTACTTGTGTATGACACGTGCACTTGCGGAAAACATATCAATCTTTGATGAGTTCATTGAATACTTTATGGAAGCTTTTATGGATGACTTCTCAGTCTTTGCGAATTCTTTTGATGGGTTCTTGGAAAATATAAAACTTGTTCTTTCAAGTTGTGAGGAGAAAAATTTAGTGCTGAACTGGGAGAAGTGCCATTTTATGGTAAGAGAGGGGATTGTGTTGGGTCACAAAATTTCTGGGGTGGAAATTGAGATAGATAAAGCCAAACTCGACACGATTACAAAGCTTCCTCCACCTATGTCCACGAAGGATGTTCGAAGTTTTCTCGGTCATGTTGGTTTTTATAGAGGATTTATTCAAGACTTCTCAAAAATATCCAAGCCAATGATGAAACTTCTGGAAAAGGACACACCTTTCATTTTTAATCAGGAATGCCTCACAGTCTTCCAGATACTAAAGGAGAAGTTGGTCAAACCACTGATTGTGAAGGTTCTCGAGTGGGATGGGTCCTTTGAACTCATGTACGATGCAAGTGATTGGGCAGTTGGAGTAGTATTATGATAGCGGCACAATAAGCAATTTCATCCAATTTACTATGCAAGCAAAACTCTAACGCCTACCCAATGGAATTACACCACTACAGAAAAAGAGTTGTTAGCTATTGTCTATGCTTTTGAGAAGTTTAGATCCTATCTGGTAGCCCATTTGGTGGATAGGATAGGATATGGACGGATATGTTATAAGGACTGGATAGAAGTAGAAAAGGATATGGGCATGATAAGCTAAATCCTATCATTTGTTTGACGCACACTAAATAAACCATTAGATAGCATTTTGTTATCTTATTTTATGTTTGAAGTAGACCAGATAATGATAGGATATGATATGATGATGTGTGAATAGGCAAAATTACCCTTTATAATATAGGTGTATGTGCTTTTTTAAAATATACATTTTTTTGGATTTTTTTCCTTAATGATTTATTTATCGGTATATTTTAAATTTATTAAAAAATAAATAACCTATAAATAATGTCCACAAATATATAGATTGTAATATCACCAACTCGAAAATATTGTAGTTTACAGCAATTTCTTTGGAGAAATCATTCACAAAGGCATCAATATGGCATAAAGCTAGAGTAACAAACTCATTAATGGAAAATAAATAGATCACATCAGAATAAATTTTTAAAAGAATCATTGGACTAGAGAGACTAAAAATAAGACATGATTAAAAGAAGAGATTTTGATAAAAAATAATCTACTCAACCATAAGATCGATGGAGAAACACTTTAACCACTCTAAATGTGTAAAATCCTAATTAAAATAGTGAAATTAGTGTCCTATCGAGTAGTTGACAAGTTTCTCGTCCCAAGCATCATGTTTAAAAGAAAAAAAGAAAATATACAATAAAACCCTAGTTAAGGGAAAGTCACCAAATAATAGGGCAAAAGAGTAAATTTACTTTTTATCATATCCTCCACATTTCTATCCTGACTCCCCCCATAGGATTCATTATCATGTGGTCAGCAGGATAAACTGTGCCAATAGGATAAAACTATCATATTCTATTGGCACACCAAACAAAGGATAGTAGCAGGATATGATAGTATATCTTATCCTGACATTCTTATCATATAGCAACCAAATACCTCCTTTCAAAGACAGATAAAAAACCTCAGCTGATTAGATGGATACTTCTGTTACAAGAGTTCAATTTGGAAATTCGGGACAAGAAGAATTTAGAAAATGTGGTAGCGGATCACCTTTCGTGTCTTGTACACACTAATACAGACGATAGCAGGCACCCAAGGATTAATGACGTCTTCCCTGAAAAACATCTTTACTAGGTTCAAAAGAGACCTACCCAATATGATGACCGCCCTTGGTTTGCTGATTTTGCAAACTACCTGGTGGAACAAATCATCCCATCACTGTTCTCATACCAGTAGTGAAAAACTTCTTATCCTATGTCAAACATTATTTTTGGGAGGACCCTTTTTTATACAAACTTTGTGCTGACCTGGTTGTTTGACGTTGTGTCTCACATGCTGAGGGATGGGAAATTTTGAAGCACTATTATTTAGGAATAGCGGGATGTCACTTTAGTGCAAATTGTACATCTGAGAAGGTTTTGGAAGCTGGTTTCTTCTGGCCGTCTCTTTTTGGTGATACTCAGTGGTTTTTTGGAACTTATGATCAATGTCAAAGAAGTTGAAACTTATCAAAGTACTATAAAATGAGATAGACTCCCATTCAGCAATGTAAAGATTTTGATGTGTGGGGAATTGACTTCATGGGACCATTTCTTAGCTCAAATGGGAATAGATATGTGTTAGTGGCAGTTGATTATGTGTCCAAATGGATAAAACCACAAGCCTATCATTTAAATGATTCAAGGGTGGCAGTCAAATTTTTGAAAAATTTGTTCTCCCAATTTGGCATGCCCAGAGAAATTATCAGTGATCGGGGAACTCACTTTTGCAACACTCAATTTGAAAAGGTAATGAAGAAATATGGTGTTAACCATTGTATCATGACGCTCTCTGGCCTTACAAAACAGCATATAAAACTTCTACCGGGCACACACCCTATCATTTTGTTTATGGCAAAGCGTGTTATCTACCTGTCTAGCTTCACCATCAAGCATATTGGCAATTAAAATATTGAACTTGGACGTGGGAGTTGTGCAGAGAAAATAGAAGTACTAGTTGAATGAGTTAGAGGAGCATAGCCTCAATGCTTATGAGAATTCATTATTGTACAAGCAGAGAACTAGAAGAATACATGATGACCACCTCATCTACTATTTTTGAATCAAAACCCTAATAATATGTTTTCATATAGTAATGTCTCCTATTTTAATTCAAAACCCTAATCCTATATTTTCTTATAGTAGTGTCTGCTATTTTCATTCAAAATTGTAATCCACTATTTTCTTTTTGGAATGCCTACTATATTTGAATCAAAATCCTAATTCTATATTTTCTTTTCAGAATGTCTCTAGTCATTCAATCAAAATCTGAATCCTATGTTTTCTTTTCTTAATGTTTCCCATTTATTACTTTTGAATCAAACCCTAACCTTTGTTTTCTTTTTCTGAATCCTATGTTTTCTTTTCTTAATGTTTCCCATTTTTTAGTTTTGAGTCAAAATCCTAACTTATGTTTTCTTTTCAGAATATCTGCTATTTTTTTAATGAAAACACTAATTCTATATCTTTTTTTTTCGGAATGTGTCATATTTTTCAGTTTTGAATCAAATCCATAATCCTTTGTTTTCTTTGTGGAATGTCTCACTTTTTGGAATCAAAACCCTAATCCAATGTTTTCTCTTCAGAATGATAAGATTAAAGTTTTGATTCGAAATACCTTTTTTCGATAGGAGACATTACTATAAGAAAACAATAACATTATGTTTTCTTTTGTAATGTCTCATATTTTTCAATCCAAAGTCTAATCCTATATTTTCTTTTCTGAATGCCCCCTATTTTTGATTCAAAACACTAATCTTTTGTTTTCTTTTTGTAATGTCACCTCTTTTCCAATTAAAACTCTAATACTATTTTTTCTTTTCTAAATGTCACATATTTTTCAATCAAAAACCTTATCATATGTTTTCTTTTCAGAATATCTACTATTTTTGAATCAAAACGCTAATCCTAAATTATCTTTTTGTAATGCATCCTAGTTTTTAATAAAAATCCAAATCAAATGTTTTTTATTCAGAATATCTACTATTTTTGAATTAAAACCCTAATCCTATATTTTCTTATAGCAATATCTCTTATTTTTCTATCAAAACTCTAATCCTACATTTTCTTATAGTAATATCTCTTGTTTTTCAATCAAAACCATAATCGTATATTTTCTTATAGTAATGTCTCCTATTTTTCAATCAAAACTATAATCCTATAATTTTTTTCTTAATGTCTCCTATGTATCAATTTTAAATGAAAACCCAAACGTATGTTTTCTTTTCAGAATGTATAATATTTTTTAATCAAAACCCTAATCC
Source organism: Dioscorea cayenensis subsp. rotundata (assembly GCF_009730915.1). Lineage (NCBI taxonomy): Eukaryota > Viridiplantae > Streptophyta > Magnoliopsida > Dioscoreales > Dioscoreaceae > Dioscorea > Dioscorea cayenensis. The sequence continues at coordinate 6,322,311 of NC_052481.1, read as the reverse complement.
TATGTTTTATTTTCAGAGTGCCTCATATTTTTCAATCAAATCCTAATATTATGTTTTCTTTTTAGAATGTGTCATGTTTTCTAAACATGGGATTGGGGTTTTGGTTAAAAAAAAAGAGATATTGCAAAAAGAAAACATAGGATTAGGGTTTAGATTAAAAAATAGGAGACATTATAAAAGAAAGTTAAGGTTTTATTTGAAACAAAAATGAAGTCACTATGAAGAAAGAGTAGGTTAGGGTTCAATTAAAAGGCCAAGGAGACAATCTAAAAAGAACAGCAATACGTAACA